>NC_090652.1:23801508-23989149 GCF_040937935.1 Hyperolius riggenbachi
TCTGATTAGTACGATTACGCAAAATTTCATGTGAATTTTTGCAATTATGGCCATAAGTGATTACGATTTGGACATTCATTTGATTTTGAGTAATCCATTGTAATTTTGCATAATTTTCGTGTAATTTTGTGCTGCCTGTAGCAGTTAATAGCAAGGCCCTCACACATGCTAACATCACCAAAATTGCAACGAATGTTAAGGGAAAGAGTGGAAACACAAGAAAAAAAAGACATTTTTAAAAAGTAGTTTTTTTTTGAGAGAATCATTTTAAAAATGCAAAGGAAAAAGGGTTTTAAAATTTTTATTTTTTGAGTAAAAAAAAAAATTACTTTGCATTTTTAAAATTAATTTTCTCAAAAACTACCAGGTGTTATTGAAAAAATTT
Source organism: Hyperolius riggenbachi (assembly GCF_040937935.1). NCBI lineage: Eukaryota > Metazoa > Chordata > Amphibia > Anura > Hyperoliidae > Hyperolius > Hyperolius riggenbachi. The sequence goes on from NC_090652.1 coordinate 23,801,894, forward strand.
GGTGACAATAACATGTATGATGGCTTTGCTATTAACCACTCTGGTGTTCTATTAAGACCGCCAGGGTGGCTGCGCAGCAGTATTTTTTGATTTTTTTTTTTTAATCATTTATCTAGCCTAGCGCCAGCTACATGATTCCCCCGTCCCTGCGGTATCCCTCCCACCCCTCCGATCGCCGCCGGCGATCAAGCCCATCCGTAAATCCTGTTCTAAACAGGATTTCTTTTAGGGCTTCCCCCATCGCCATGGCGACGATCGCGATGACATCATTGACGTCGTGACGTCACAGGGAGTCCCGATCCACCCCTCAGCGCAGCCTGGCACTGATTGGCCAGGCTGTGCATGGGGTCTCGGGGGGGGCTGTTACGCGGGAGGTAGTGGCGCATCGGCGGCGATCGCGTACAACACGCAGCTAGCAAAGTGCTAGCTGCGTGTTTTAAAAGTAGGGCCAGAGCGGTGCACAGCGGCGGTCATGGACGAGCTGTGCTAGTCCATTCCGCCAAGAAGGTTAACCACTAATTTGGCATGAGATTACACAAATTATGCAAAAAAATTATGTGAAATTGAGAAATTCTTATTAATTGACATTTCCTATGAATCAACGGTTCCTCTGAAGGGATGAAGGCTTTATGCTATTTTTTCCTTCCTTTTTTTTTTTTTTTTTAGTTAAGGAGAAATAGGTCTGTATTCACACAGGCAGGGGAAACAAATGATGAAACTAATGTGGCACCGCTGTTGGTTGTGTTGGAGTATAGAGCAATGCAGTCATATTAATATATAAGAGAATGGGGCTGCCTATACATTCTTGGTGTAACTGGGCCCTAAAATGGTAGAAGGAGCAGAGATCTCTTGCATAGAGTATTTAAAGGGGCACTACAGTGAAATATAAGGTCTTGGGATTTCCCTAATAGCAAGTTTCTACTAGAAAGAGCACCACATATTAGACAGTGCTTTTGTTTACAAAGGTCATCTTTTTTAGATTTATAGCTCACGTACAGATCCTGGTGTCCCGTCACAAGCCAAGGAAATGACGGACTCTATATTCAGTTACGCTCTGTCCTTAGAGCTATCTCTCCTCTAGTCAGCTCAAAGCAATGCAAGCCCATTCTTGTCATAATGCTGTGAAAGGTGTTAGGTAAATAAACAGGCAGCCTGTTTATTTACCTAAGACATTCCAAAGCGTAGTACTTTCTCCTGAATGAACTTGCACTAGGAGGATGGGATCTGTGAGTTGAGGGAGAGGAGAAAGATATTAGCCCTAATGACGCAGCCAAGCTTCCCTTGCCTTGGCATGGCAGGATCTGTATCTGAGCTATAAATTATCCAGATGGCCTTTATAAACCAAAGCACTGTATAACGTGTTTCTCTTTCTAATAGAAACTTGCTATTAGGGAAATCCCGAAACCTTATAGTTTGCTGTAGTGCCCCTTTAAAGGACTTACGAGGCGAAATTACTAAAAAAAAGTTAATCACCTGCCTCATCTTTTAAGGCACTGAGGACGCGCCCTCCGTGCCGATCCGCCGGGTACCCCCCGCTCGCTAGCACCTCGGGCCGGCTGCCGACCCCACTCTCCTGCCTCTCGTAAAATGGCCGCTGCCTCTGGCCACGGCTGCGCAGTCCGCCTGGCCGTGAGTGCGGCTGCGCAGCTCTAGGGCCAACCCCCTCGATCCACGCTACGTAGCGTGGATCGGGGGGGATGGCCCTAGAGCTGTGCAGCCACGGCCAGAGGAAGCGGCCATTTTACGAGAGGCAGGAGAGCCCGACCCGGACCGTGGGGTCGGCAGCCGGCCCGGGGGGCTAACGAGCGGGGGGACCCAGCGGATCGGCATGGAGGGCGCGGACGGCGTCCTCCGTGCCTTAAAAGATGAGGCAGGTGATTAACTTTTTTTTAGTAATTTCGCCTCGTAAGTCCTTTAAGGGCAAGAGAGTTAAAGAGAGTCTGAAGCGAAATTTGTTTTAAAAAAAATATATATATTGCTGTGCACCACTTACTTTTAGTATGCTGTCCACCCCATCACCACCGCTCTCAGCCCTTTAGTTATTTTATAGCATTATAAAAAAATGGTCATTTCCTGGTTAAAATGGCCGCGACCCCTCTTCCTGTTTCCGGGTCACACACAATAGCACCCTTTCCCACACACAGTAGCACCCTTCCCCACACACAATAGCACCCTTTACCCACACAGAATAGCAACTGACTCATCATTATAAAGTAGATATTATACATTTATCCTGCATTTTCATCACTGCCCTGTGTACTTCTTACCTTAGGATTTTGTACAGTGTCCAGCTCAGCACAATTCTCTCTCGTCTTCTTCCTCTGCAGCTATGACTCACAGCTCTCTGCCTGGAGTCTCACACCATGGACGAGCATGAGGGGGCGGAATGAATAGAGGGGCGGGGAGTTACACACCAAGAGGCAGAGCTCCTGCAAACAACTCTGCCTCCTCCTGACACTGCAGGGCAGCAAAATCTACGACCAGAAAAGCTTTAGGATTTTGCCTGCCTATTTCAGGGTGATAACACACTCGTTTTTTGCAGGTAATGTGGCAATTCTGCTTGGCTCATAAAGATAATGGTGAGCCAAGTGGAAAAACAGGAAAAAAAGCGGCTTCCGTGTTTCTTTAAGTAAGGGAAGGGAGAGAGGGTGGCTTGACACCTTAAAGAAAACCTGTACTGAAAATTAAAAGTCAAAATAACCATACACAAGTCATACTCACCTGCTGTGTAGTCTATTCATCAATCTCGTTCTCCTCTCCTGTGTCCTGTTTGTCCACTGTGATTAATGGAACTCTCCGTCCTCCATTTTGAAAATGGCCATTACCCCATAACAGCTTCCTGGTCAGCACACAGTTAAACTCTAATATCGCCCACTTGAGCCATAGGTAAACATGGACACATCAGTTCTCCTCTCAGCTGTAACTGACAGCAACTGATATATTTCAGTTCTGACAAAATGTCAGAACTGGAAGGGATCATTGTCAGAGGGAAATGGTGAGCTTCTGAGATGAACTGATGGCGAGGTAACTATGTAATGTTCATTTGAAGTTACCTCATGTGTTTATTTTAAATAATTTCACTCAGTACAGGTTCCCTTTAAAAAGAAAGCACAGAGACAATCGGAGCTCAAATAGTGCAATATGTCACCACATAGAAAAATGTGTATAAAAGGAAAATGGTACTCCCAAAGGTAAGTTGCAAAAGGGACAACCAACCAATGGATGCAGATGGAGGTTCACAGAGTTAGTGTGTTTTGGCACTACAATTGGCCTGAGGAAGTGGTCTCAGATCCACGAAATGCATTGCCAGTTCATAGTTAATTTCTTTGTTATATGAAGTTCTTGAGATAAGCCTTCCTTTTCATCTTTAGTTGTTTTTAACTCAGCTATATACACCTCTAGGCGCTTCTTACCCCCCTTTGTAAGTAAGGAAAGGCATTGAGAGGAGAGAAGAGTCAAATAGGAGGTGGGCGGGTTGTATGTGATAGGGCAGTGCCAAAGGCAGTTAAGAACTTTCTCCTTCAGATCTGTTGTGTTGTAAGATCATTTTAAAGTGTAGATGAAATGACATGTAGCATAATGAGATCAATGTGCACAGACACAATTATGCTTGGAAGTTTATGAAGCTTTTAAATTAAACTTATGAACCCTCCTCTCCCCCCCCCCCCAAAAAAAAATAAAATTACATACCTACCTAAGCAGAAGAAGTCTTTGGATGCTCCAGAGCAGGGATGCCGAACTCCAGTCTTCAAGGGCTGAAGTCCTCACACATTTTTGGCACAACTCAAATAAATGAATGGGAATGAATCAGGAAAGAAATGGCTCATCAAGTAGTGTGGTTCTCCCTTTCTCAGGGCATCCTGAACACCGCCATGGATATGGCTTGGGCTTGAAAAGACATCAGAGAAGACAGACTCAGCTATAATGATTCCTGAGCAAAGCCAGACTGAATGCTCAGGCGGGGATTTTATCAGGACTGTTAACAAGCAGGCTGAGCAGTGAGGAATGAAACAGAGAGCAGGCTAGGTGTTCAAGGACTGGCGTTCGACACCTGTGCTCTAGAGGTTTTCTCACGTCCTCCATTGCCGACCACTCCTTTTAGCACCTGCGTTCCATTCTGTGCATGAGTGTGGCTGTACTGTGCATGCATGAGTATGGCGGTACCTGCATAGCAACACACAGCAACTAGTCCATAAGTGGCTTTTTGCCTCTGAGCAGGGTCAGCCACGCTGGTACACAGGGAGAGCATGGCCACAAGATCGTATCCAAAAAGCTCTTGTTGAATATATTCAAAGGGACCCTGTGCAGGAACAATGGGCTCGTGGATGGATCAGAAAGCCTCTTACCCACCTAGAGACTTTCCTCTACTGAAATGTAATTTATATTTTATGTTTAATTACAGGTTCAATTTTAAATATTCTATTTTTACTATGAATGTGACCTAAAAAATCACAGAAGATGAAGAAATCCTAGTTAAAAAAAAATAAGTAAAAATAACTAAAAAATAAATAAAAATTATATATATATATATATATATATATATATATATATATATTACATATAATATATATACAGTATATATATATATATATATATATATATATATACTGTATATATATAATAATCAAACGAGGAGTTGCAGCACACGGCTCTTTTATTGAGCAAAATATGATATATAGACAGACGTTTCGGTTGTCCTCAACCTTTCTCAATGTACCGGGGACAACCGAAACGTCTGTCTATATATCATATTTTGCTCAATAAAAGAGCCGTGTGCTGCAACTCCTCGTTTGATTTTTATATTACCTGGGGGGATTGGGCTCCCTCAGTTGCGGGCACACAGATCTATAAGTTTGTTGGTGTGAGCTGCTAAACCCTACTGGACTATATATATATATATATATATATATATATATATATATATATATATATATATATATATATATATATATATAGCATGCAGTAAAAATGTGAACCCTTTGTATTTCTGCACAAATTGATCATCAAATGTGATCTGATCTTCATCTATGTCACTATAATAGACAATCACTGTCTGCTTAAACTAATACCACGCAAGTAATTAAATGTTTCCATTTTTTATTGAACAAACCATGTAAACATTCACAGTGCAGGTGGAAAAGGTATGAGAACCCTTTCATTTATTAACTGGTTGAACCTCCTTTGGCAGCGATAACTTCAACCAAACGTTTACTTGCAGATCAGACGTGCACAACGGTCAGGTGGTAGTTGAAGCCCATGGAGGAGATGATTTTCCTAATTGAGGCAGTGCAGAGTGAGAATAATAATACAAGCATATAGACCACTTGGCTTTCAAGCACCTTTGTAGTACTAACCCTACTTCAATCTTGAATGTGTTCCATTTTTATGTATTTTTTTTTCAATGTGAGGATTGAGGAACTGGTGCATCATCTCTGTAATGGAAGGAGTCAGACTACAGCTATTACTTTTCTGAAAGATAATTACAGGTCATAAAATGTCTGCGGGGCTTTGCAAATACTGATGATAGCAGGATAGTGATGAAAAGCTCAATAGGTCATCATTTCTCTGCATGGGAGATAAATTAACCTGATTGACCGTCACACTAACAAGGCTGCTATTTAACCTATTTTGGTTCCTGGACGTAGAAACTACGTCCAGGAACCATGCGCGCTGCCGCGCGCTCCCGCGGCCATTCGCGCGCGTCCACACGCGCTCCCGGCCCGCGGTTCGTTAGCCAGGCAATCAGTGAATCGGGCTATGATGCCCGATCACTGATTCCTCTCCCCCGCTGAAAAAGCGACAGCTTCTCGCGGAAGCTGCGCCTTTTCTGGCTGTTCCCTTCCCGATGCGTCACTCTAAGCGTGTGTTACGCTTAGAGTGACGTCATGTAAACAAACTCATGGCCGCCATCTTGTGGCCAAAAAGTAAAACTACAACAAAAAGTGAAATTTTTTTTTAAACAACCCACAATTACATTAAAAAAATATGGTTTGCATCCCACCCTCCCAAAAATACACAAATAAAATGTTTAATATAAAAAAAAACATTACAATAAAAAAAAATGTAAATATTTACCTAAGGGTCTAAACTTTTTAAATATCAATGTAAAAATGAAATATTTCTATATTTTTTTTTATTTTAAACTTGTAAATAGTGATAGATGCAAAACGGAAAAAAATGCACCTTTATTTCCAAATAAAATATTGTCACCATACATTGTGATAGGGACATAATTTTAATTGTGTAATAACCGGGACATATGGGCAAATACAATACATGAGTTTTAATTATGGAGGCTTGTATTATTTTAAAACTATAATGGCTGAAAACTGAGAAATAATGAATTTTTTCCGTTTTTTCTTATTCTTCCTGTTAAAATGCATTTACAGTAAAGTGGCTCTTAGCAAAATGTACCCCCCAAATAAAGCCTAATTGGTGGCGGAAAAAACAAGATATAGATCAGTTCATTGTGATAAGTAGTAATAAAGTTATAGGCTAATGAATGGGAGGTGAACATTGCTCAAGTGAAAACGACGGAACGCGAATGGGTTAACCTTCAACCCTTCAAATGAGAACAAGAATCATAAGTAGTTACTTATGTATATACAAATACAATTATTTATCTTATGCATTTATTTTGCCTTCAGTTTTGCTTCATAGCCTCTATTATTTTATTATATTTTTAGTACCCAAACTGAAGACAAGGATAAGCAGCTGAAGACAGCCATCAGTCATGTAGTAGCTTGTGATTTTGAAAATGAGAATATTACTCATCCTGTTGTGCTTCCGCTTGCCGACTGTATCACCAGTGTATTGTTAGTGGATGTCATCAGTACAGATGAAGATGATTATATGAGGAACCTGGAGAAGATCTCAAAGCTGCTGAGACCTGGAGGCCACCTGATGCTAATGGCGGCATTGAATACAACTTATTTCACAGCTGGAGAACACAGGTGTCATATTCTCACATTTGATGAAAGCTTTGTGAAAAATGCCCTCCAGAAGCTGGGCTTTGTTATTGATTATTGTGCGGTACAGAGGAAGAGGAATGAGAGCACACTCACTGATTATGAAGCTTTTATGTTTATCGCAGCTTGCAAGACCAAGTAGTAGTTTAACCACTTCTCTACCACAGTTTTTTCCCCTTCAAAAGCTCTTCCCATTGATTTGGTAATAACTTTATCGCTACTTATCACACTGAAAAGATCTAAACATTATTTTTTGTGGAACAAACTAGGCTTCCTTTGGGCAGTACTTTATGCTAAGAATTATATTATTTTATATGCATTTGACAGGGAAGAAAAAGAAAAAAAATGAAAAAAAAATCACCATTTCTCAGCTTTCAGCGATTGTAATTTAAAAATAAAATGTGCTATTGTAGATGAAACATACACATTTTATTTGCTCATTTGTTCCGGTTATTACAATGTTTAAATTGTGTCCCTGATACAATGTATGGCGATAATATTTTATTTTGGGTTAGGGATGAAGGAGTTGAAAAAATAATGAAAATGTATTTAATTTTTCTATAGTAAGTGTAAAATGGTGTATTTGGAAGTGGTTTTACTTTTTGGCCACAAGATGGTGCTATACTAACTCGGTTTTCTAAAAATAGAAAACAGAACCAAGTGTTTATATGTGTTTATAGGTGTTTATAAACAAGGATGTAGAAAAGCGTGGCAGAAGTTGATAAGTGGTTAGAGTGTACCGGAGGCTGTTTTACTTGCTTTATTTTGCTGCCTGAAAAGGTTAATTTCTAGGCATGGAAGTGACAGCTTCTGCCTTATCGGTAACTTTGTCGGGACTATAGTACACATCACTGATGAGAAAATTACAGCCATAAAAGTTTTCCTGGCAGAATACAACTTCTAAGGTCAGGAGAGAGATAGAAAAAGGCCAATAGTTCATGTATTTTAACTCTGGGGCACTTAGTAGGCTGCCAGTGATTAGAGACAGTAAAACATTCAACCTACTTTGTAGATGTTTAAATATAGAAAGAATATATAAGAAAACCTTAGATACTTATCAAAGTCATTTTTAGGAGTAGGAGGATAAACCTAATTGTTTATCTCATCATTTAATTTTCACCTCGGGCTCACTTTAACTACTTTAGGACCAAACTTATTGAAATCAAATCCCTGTTTTGGTGGTCACCTGGCTGGCAGGGCATAGATTTCAATCAGCCGCTGCTGCGTGCATCCGCCGTTTCCATCTCTCCCCCCAATCTTGCTGGTGAATCCCGACATCTAACCGAAGCTCACTTGCTCTGCCTGTCTCTATGATGGCAGAGTCCTGTGAGCAGGTCAGGAGCTGATTTCATTGGCTCCTGGCCGTGTCCATCAATGTAAGCAGCTCCCATTGGCTTACATTGAAAGACAGGGCCATAAGCCAGTGAAAGCAGCTCCTGCCCGGCTCACAGGAACTCTGCCGTCATAGAGACAGCAGAGTGAGTGGCCCAGGTTCCCAGCATGCGGCGGTGATGGCGATTCGTCGTTATCCGTCAGGATTCTGCCGTTTCTGTACCAGCACTCTCTGGTCCTTAAAGAGAATCTGTATTTTTAAAATCGCACAAAAGTAAACATACCAGTGCGTTAGGGGACATCTCCTATTACCCTCTGTCACAATTTTGCCGCTCCTCGCCGCATTAAAAGTGGTTAAAAACAGTTTTTAAAAGTTTGTTTATAAACAAACAAAATGGCCACCAAAACAGGAAGTAGGTTGATGTACTGTATGTCCACACATAGAAAATACATCCATACACAAGCAGGCTGTATACAGCCTTCCTTTTGAATCTCAAGAGATCATTTGTGTGTTTTTCTCCCTGCAGTTTTCATGCACTGAAGTTTCAGGCGGCTCTTTTTTCTCCTGCAAACAGCTTTGCCCTTGTCTGTAATTCTTCAGTATGTGAAAGCCCAGCCAGCTCAGAGGACGATTTATCCAGCTTGTAAAAGATAAGAGAGAAGAGAGAAGCTGCTCTAATCTAAATAATACACAGGCAGTGTGCATAGAGGGGCCTGGAAGGGGGAATTCATAGCAGAACCACAACACTGAAGAACTTGGCAGCCTTCCAGACACAGGCTGACAAGTCTGACAAGGGAAAGATACATTGATTTATTACAGAGACTGTGATAGCAGAAAGTGCTGCAGTAAGCCAGAACACATTAGAATAGCTTTTGGAACTTGTAGGATGATAAAAAACAGGATGCAATTTTTGTTACGGAGTCTCTTTAAGGGGGGGTGGGGGGAGGGAGGGAGACCGCTGGTACTTAAGTGGTTAAAATAGCTGATGATTTTTATTTTGAAGGGAACTCGAATTGAGAGACCTTTGGAAAGACAAGACAAGGAGGAGCGCTCCTTTGGTGTTATAGCCTCTTTATTTAGTGGAACAATGTACACAAGTGAATAATCGTGCTTATAGGAACAAAGATTAAAGATGGCCATATATCTTGTGATTTGGCTGTACGATCAACCATTCGATTCAATAATTTTACAGATTCGAGAAAGAATCGAGTGTGTCCCAGAATTCCCAAATGATGAAAAATGGCTGATTTCATGTCCAATCAACCAGCTTAGTCGATCGAGCAAGATGCAAGATATCGGTCAATTGTACAGGAATCGGCTACTGCACACATGTCGTTCGACCGACTCTGCATACATTTTTGCATTCAGAGCATGGAGACACAACATCGGTCAGATCGGTCAGATCGAATCGCATTGGCTATTGTTTGTATTGTGTGGGTCACTAGTCGGTCAACTTAATAAAGTCAATCACTTTGTCGATTGAATCAGTATTGCTAGATGCATGGCTACCTTAAAATGGGCTTCTCTCTCAATTTCCAGGACCTCCAGTGCTGTGGGCATTACTTGTCCGTGGCCAGCTGGGCAAGTGTCAGTGGACCATTCTGCAAGAGGGACAACCCGTTTTGTGAGCCGGCTCAATCTCACATCACGGAGGAGGGTATTACACCAAAGGAATGCTCCTCCTTGTCTTGTCTTTATAGCTTCACACCAAAAACTCATACAAGGGAGCTGCACAAGGTGAACACCCGAAACCTTCAATGCAATTGCCCTGATTGAAGGACCATCATCGCGAAAATCCCAACATTTTAAATACATGTAAAAACATAGAAATAAGAAGTATGTTTCCTCCAGAGTAAAATGACCCATGCATTACTTTTCTCCTATGTTGCTGTCACTTACAGTAGGTTGTAAAAATCTGACAGAACCAACAGGTTTTGGACTAGCCCATCTCCTCATGAATGATTCACAGGGTTTTATTTATTTTCAAAAGCATTTTGTGAATGGCAGTTGCACCATTCACCTACCACAATAAAAGTGTGCAGCAGGCAGGGAATCTACCCAGCATTTTTGTAGAAAAGTTTTTCAAGGAGTGTCCTTATAAAGAATAAAGGCCATGCTGAGAATCCCCCATGCAGAGATGGACTAGTCAGAATCTGTCGGTTCTGTCAGGTTTCTACTACTGTAAGCAACAGGAACGTAAGACAGATGTAATTTATGCCTAATTTTATTTTGGAAGAAACCTTCTTATTTGTACGTGTTTACATGTATTTTACATTTTACAATTTTTTGCGATAGTGGTCCTTTAAAGAGAAACTCCAACCTAGAATTGAACTTTATCCCAATCAGTAGCGGATCCCCCTTTTACATGAGAAATATAATGATTTTCACAAACAGACCATCAAGGGGCGCTGTATGACTGATTTTGTGCTGAAACCCCTCCCACAAGAAGCTCTGAGTACCGCGGTACTCTGGGCAAACTGCCACAATGTAACAATGTTCACAGACAGGCAATAGCTGCTTACAGCCGTCTCTAACAGCCAAAACAGCTAGCAGCAGCTACATAACCTGCCCACAGTAAAAATGTCACCATGTAATAAATGTCAGAATGTAAATCGGGGAGAGGAAAGATTTTACAATGAGCAAACACTGACTAAATCATTTATACATATTTATGGTAAAAATGAAGCACTTTTTTTACTACATTATTTTCAATGAAGTTCCTCTTTAAGGGACCTCTGTCACGAAAATCTTAAAATGTAAAATGCATGTAAACATATAAAAATAAGAAATACGTTTCTCCCAGAGTAAAATGAGCCATAAATTACTTTTCTCCTACATTGCTGTAACAGTAAGTAGTAGAATTCTGACAGAATCAGCAGGTTTTGGGCTAGTCTATCTCTTCATGAGGAATTCTCAGCATGGCCTTTATTTTTTAGAAAGACACTCCCTGAAAAGGATTTATACAAAGATGCTGGCCAGCCTCCCTGCTCGCTGCACACTTTTTTGGCAGTTGGACAGAGCAAGTGCTCTGAAAATAAAGAAAACCCTGAGAACCCCCATGAGGAGACGGGCTACTCCAAAACCTGTCAGTTCTGTCTGTGGCTGCAGCCACAAAGGGCATGCTCCAAAGGCGACCAGGATCATGCAGGAGCCTTGCCCACAGATTCCTTACTGTTTTATGTGCTGGCTTGAGCCAGGATTTGAACTTTGTTCAAGGGCTCAAATCCTACATCAAAGGCTGTTGCCTCTGATCCAGCATCTACATGGAACGAAAATATCTATACATCTAGTTGCAATGAACCACTTGTGATACTAGCTCCAACCCCAGCCACGTAACCCCAACTACATAACATCTATTAAAGGCTGATGATGGAGGATCTGTGACCTGCCATTCCACAGAACAGAATACGTCTCAAGTTTATTCAACCCGTTAACATTTTTTAAATTATTATTATGGAAAAGGCCTAATATTACCCAGCAGGACTGGTGTAAGCCACGTGGGAGCTCCTGGGGCCTCCACTCCACCGGACCTCACCAGGTGGTTTCTCGCTGCTCCTTTTCAATCTCCATCATCAGCCATGCTGCCCGTGTCGTCTTCATCAGGCACCCAGTATAGGCTACAACTAAATTAATAACACATAAAATGAAAAGGGGTGAGGTGGCTTACCTCAATGACAACTGTAAATGAGCAGGAAGCAGGTGCCTCTGAGGTGCCCTGAGAGGTGCCTGTTTCCTGGCTCACTTACTGTGCTGGCACTTTTGTTTGGCCTGAGGAAGTGGCCAAGTCCCACGAAACGCGTTGCCAGTGCATAATAAATTTGTTGTTTTTAACACAAATTGTTGTCATTGAGGTAAGCCACCTCACCTCTTTTCATTTTATGCGTTTTTAACTATGTTTTATCCTATACTGGGTGCCTACTCCCCCCCCCATTGTGTCACTCACCCTCCTCTCAGTAGGGGTCTTCTGATTGTATGGGGTCACCATAGCTGGAGGGGAGGGGGGACACACTGAGGTCTTACCTAATCCAGGCAGAACACAGGTGGCAGCACCATTCTCTCTGCTCCGGACTTCTCCCCACAGTGCCTCTCTTCCTCAGTCCCTGCAGGCATGTATGGGGTCACCATAGCTGGAGGGGAGGGGGACACACTGGGGTCTTACCTAATCCAGGCAGTACACAGGCGGCAGCACCATTCTCTATGCTCCGGACTTCTCCCCACAGTTCCTCTTTTCCTCAGTCCCTGTAGGCATGTATGGGGTCACCATAGCTGGAGGGGAGGGGGACACACTGGGGTCTTACCTAATCCAGGCAGTACATAGGCGGCAGCACCGGTCTCTATACTTCGGACTTCTCCCCACAGTGCCTCTTTTCCTCAGTCCCTGCAGGCATATATGGGGTCACCATTGTCAAAAACCTGACCGGTTCTTGCCTTTTTCATGATTGCTAACTCAGTAAAGGACCGGACATTAAAGCGTTGCTATCATATTAATCCAGCATAGCGGGGTCTGAACCCTCTATAACAGTAATTATAGATTGACGGTATACCTTGAAATGTATCAGAGCACTCAGTATATGATTTTATATTAAAAATTGTATTTGCTTATCATACAGCATATATACAAAATATGAACAGTTCCAAGTAGGGTGTCCTTCTAACAGTATTCCATCTTATCAAGGCTTTATAGCCAAGCGATCATCAATCTTCCAAGCACATGAAAAAATAATATAACAGTTGTGTTATGTAGAATAGAATATAGTAGCTGTGTAAAACGTTTACTAATCTTCTTGAAAAAATAGCAAAACAAATTGCTTCTAAAAGAACTTCTTGCTAACATCTTAACAGAACTTAATGCTGAAAAATTAATAAAGTAAATCACTAGAATAAGCATATTACCCTCTTTGTCATCTCTTCAGCATCTACAACCACATGTGGGAAGGTAGCTTCTGCCTGATGTGTCTTCTCAGGAGATTGGTAGGCTAGTACAAACTATGAGCTTTCAGCTCCTACTTTTATAGGGATTGGATGCAATATGGCTGCCTAATCTGGAATGTCCCTATTTCCCAGGTTCTGATTGGCTAAAACTTCCGTGCGTCAATGCTTTATCATGTTTTGAACACCTAAATCATAATGTTATTGTTTATAAATTCCTTAATTACCTTATCTTGTGATAATTAACATCATTTAGAGTGTTTGACATTCTGACATTGATTATAAGGTCATATTTGATGCAGTAAATAAAAATGGACGTCACCAGCCATCTTGTCTGCTGGTTGACTTATTATCCCCAGACATTGGGGCTTTCAAACATTAAACAATGTCATTCATGACACATTTCTGATAATGTGTCCTTCTGCTAATTAGTTTGGAATGTGTCTGTCCTTTTCAAAAAATAAAATTGGTCAGGTAAAAAGTCTACAGCAATTAGATACTTATTGAAGTACACAGGACTTCTAATATATTCATTTAAATATAAAGCTTATTATATAATTCTTGCTAAAACAATTATTCATATAAAATATAATTGCACATTAAAATGTAATAATATAAAATATAATATCATGTTCAATATTTTTGTCTTTCTTATGAAGAAATAAATATAATAATTTCCACTGGCAGAGGTCACTATTTATTAATTTTTAAATAATTGGAAAACCCCTTATATTTGTTTTATATTTTTCATATTTTGACTTTCTCTGGCTGGGTAATGTTTTCTTTTCTTGCTGGCTGTAACGGCTTTGTAACAAGTACATGTCAACAATTTTCTAGCTTACAAGTTAAAATAATCTTATAAAAGTTTAACTGTCTCTATCACTGGCAGAATCCAGCATTTAAAATGTATTTCAAAGTAATAAATTATATTATATGTAATTATAGGGTTTAACAATTATTTCTTTCTTTAGAAGGACTGTATTGATTATATATATATTTATATGTGATAACTGAGCAAATATACATATATGATTGCTGCAGTAATGTGACTTTTAAACTTGTTTCTTTTCAGTCTTCACACAGTACACTGTCTAACCTTGACATTTGAAAAATGCTTGTAACATAAACAAAAATGTTCTAGCTTCTGTAACTAAAATAATATAATAATTATGAGTTTCACTGTCTGGAATTTGCTGAGATGTCCCAGAGCTATATTTTAAAGAAGTACCCCCACTTTACAATGAAATTTTGCATAGAACATTAAAACTTAAAACATATACATATGACAGCTTTTCCTGCATAAATAAACCGCTAGAATTCTGACACCATAGCTGGAGGGGAGGGGGGACTCACTGTGGTCTTACCTAATCCAGGCAGGACACAGGGTACAGCACCATTCTCTATACTCCGGACTTCTCCCCACAGTGCCTCTCTTCCTTAGTCCCTGCAGGCATGTATGGGGTCACCATTGCTGGAGGGGACTCACACCTTGGGGTCTCCTACAGGCTCTGGGGCCCTGGGACAATTGCCCCTTTTGCCTCTGTGGAAGCACCGGCCCTGTTGACCATTTATTATCATAACTTGCTGCACCATCGGGGCTCCCGTTGTCTCTGTGCTTTTTCTTTATAGGGTGTTCTCCGATCACCTCCCCCTTTTCTGGGTCTTCATCAGGCGTATGCTATGTGTAAATAACTAAATAACATGCTCCAGGCATACAGAAGACACAGGCAGTATGGCTGAAGATGGAGCTCATAAAGAAACAGCCGCCAGGACAGGTCAGTTGTTACAAAGCAGTTCAGCTACGAGGGCCATGGGAGCAGTCAACAGGAGACCACCTGGGGGGTTCGGCAGCAAGGGAGCCCATGGAGTGGTCGGGGACCTGGGGCAATTACCCCCTTTGCCTCAATGGAAGCGCCGACCCTGTTACCCAAAATCACTCAGTCTTGTAATTGTAAGGAGAACCTGAAGATTGTTGTCTATGTCTGAGGAGTTTTTCTAATGCTAACTTGTTGTGTCTGGTCAAATTCATAACTTGCATAAACAAAGGAGACTGAGATGTTTTCCAGCTTGAGCATACATGTCTGGTTGCTGCTAAGTATTTATTTCCTTTAAATAACATGGCTGCCTGGTTGTCATGTGGACTTTTCACATCATCTGCTTGTGAGTCACCCACCTAGAGCATGTATGCAGTCGCTGGAGAGCAATTTTCACTGCTCATTAACTTGCATAGACGAATATCTACGCCCCTGGAGCAATAAGTGGTTGAGAAAATGTAGTAAAAAATATCATAATTAATAAAAAAAGTTTTTTTTTTTATAATAGTAATTTAGAAATTTGCCCATTGTAAAATCTCTTTTTGTTTTACTTTCTAAAATTTAGCGGTGGTGGTGACATATTTAGTTCTGCCTGGTGATCTGTACAGAATGTTCGTTACTGATAGTTCTATGCACACAGGGAGATACTGCTTGCTTGGTTGTTGGAAAAAGCCGTTATTTACCAGTTGCCACAATGCAAAGAGGTTCACAGATACCAAACTGTCATCTATCCTGGGATTAATGGACTGAAACAAATGTAGGAGGTGCCCAAAAATGGTCATAAGTGCTGTGGTCGAACTATTGATCCTTTTTCATCTAAACTACCTGCCATTTTATTGTTGGACTCTTACGATTTTTGGGCACCTCCTACATTTGTTTCGGTTCATTCTCTGCACTGTACGTTAGTAGGGTACTCACCCCACAACTGTATTGTAGGTTGCTTCCTTTTTTTGGAGCCACGACCGAAAACTCATTCTGAAAGGCCGAGTTGGAAAGGAACTTCCCCACATGCCCATTAGAGTGGTGGCCTTAGGAAGCAACCCTCCCTTGCAAGTGTATTTCTAATTTCACACACAATATTAAATCTACCAGGCGATATTACACCATACCGGACTCCGTATGTCTTTTTTTGTCTTTACTAGTACTGTTATTCTGGGTTTAAGTTCCTCTTTAAAGGAACACAATCAATTAACATATTTTTTTTAACCTGGGATTCAGAGAGATCCTGAAGTGCTGGTAAATAATGATGTATATAATTCACTTGCTTATCTCTTTTATTTACTCTATCAAATTCCTTTCACTCTAAACTGATGGCAGTCTGCTATAATCTGACGGCAGAGAGAACCATGAGGGGAGGGGGGATTCCCTCATAGTGCATCTGTTAATCCTGTGTGTGTGAGAGAGAAAGTCCTGTGTCCTGTGTCGCTGACTGAAGTGTATGCAGACAGCAGAGGAAATCAGAATCAGAATCAAGTTTAATCAGAATCAGAATGTAACTTGTTATAAACATTTGTAATTTTCTGTGACACCACAGCTTTTCATACTTTTTTTTTTGCTCTCAGAGAAAAATACTGTGTAGTCTAATAAGCAAAGAAAAAAAAAAAACACTGGCTGTGCATTAAAGCACCCTTTTGAGATTGATTTGACCCAATAGAGCTAGATAGATGCTACACACAATGGGGTTGATTCACTAAACCGTGGTAACGCATAGCACGGTTGTGTGTTAACATTTAGCTATGTGGTAGCAAGGTCACAGTGAAGCAACTAATCACCGCTGGTAACTTGATCTCCAAAATCTCTAAATGTAACTCCCATTGGGAAATGTCGAAAAAAATACTATATAGGTGGTATGTAACACCAAGACAAATAGCTTCCTATGCGCCAAATACATCTCCATTATGTTGGAAGTGTAATAAAGAGATAGGAACGTATATGCATATGTTCTGGGAATGCCCCTTAGTTGCACAAATTTGGGCCAAAGTAGAATCACATATAAGATCCCAATTCATCCCAACTTTTAAGCTACATGCCAAGCTAGCATTACTCCTGGTAGACGCGGTGGAAATACCAAACAAAGTACGCCACATCATATGCCATATAATAGTGAGCACCCTTCATATGATCACAACAAACTGGAAATCCACTGAGGAATTCTCCCTCTCTCAAATTCTGGCCATCACTAAACTCAATATCCTTATGGAGATTAAAGTACGAGCGAGATTAGGTCTCAACAATAATAACTTTCCTATCCCTAGTGATTGGTAAAATGACACGTCCCAACAATTTCGTTCCACTTCTCCAGGTTGAAGCAATAACCACAGTTAACTGCATAGGCTTCCTTTCTCTAACCGAAAGTCCACCTACCATTTAATTAATATGTTAATCACACTACTTATGATCCAATATGAGGTACAAACATTAACTTAGTTTTTTTCCTTTTAGAATAGATTAGTTAAGTTTTATATAAAGCTCTCTAGCTATAAGACAAATAGGTATCTTTGAGCAGGTTATACTCTCTCATAAGCCAACATCACAACAGCACAAACAAAATTTGGAGACATGACTCCAAGTTCCGCGGGTGATATAACAGGAAATCGAATATGGTTCTCTAGAGACTTAATAGAAGCTATAAGAGACTCTAGCGGAGGGTACATATAGACCCACTGGTTCCGCTAGGTAACGACTCATAGGAAAGTTACCCCACTGGTTACCTATAAGGTTCTGTGAATACTAGTTGGAAAACTTGATACAGCCTAGCAAGATTCTCAGTCTCATGTTTGATTGAAATTGTGCTGAATCAGACAAGATGTGAATGTACCAAATCTGTGATATATACTGACAATGCGTTTATTACAGCTGTAATTGTTATATATGCTTAAAATCTCAATAAAATACTTTATGATGAAAACATTTAGCTATGTGTTTAGCGCACATTGTGCCGCGTTAACACGTGAAGACCTTTGTTACGCACGAGCGCAAACCTTTACGCATGTAAACATGTGTGCGCATCACAATGTGCGCTAAACGCATAGCGCGACCGTGCTATGCGTGCTATGCGTTGGCACAGTTTAGTGAATCAGCTCCAATGAATTAAAGCTTTTGCCTCTGATATTAAACCTGAAAAGTAGAAACATGTTTACACAGCTACTTAGACATTATTTGTACATTGTCACTTTAGAACACTTGGATATTGATAGTTTTGGGAGAACACCTGATCTGCATAATTGTTCTTGTCTTGGTTTGGGATTCAGACAGGAAAGTAAGCAAGAAAACAGCAACAGAAGGTAGTCAGCCATAGCACCTTTTATATTGTCTTTAAAGACAAAAGAAATACAGAGAGCCCAATATAGTGTAGTATGCAAAACAAGGCGTTGGAAATGAAAAGTATATAATGTATATACTCACAAACGTGGGTTACCACCTAGGTAACCACTGTATAGGCAGGTGAGGAGATTAGACCTGTCCTCACTCAGGATTAAAAGTCGCTCTCTGTAGATAAGGAAAAGTGGGGATCAACCCCTCCACCAGGGGTGGATATTGATAATGTAAGAGTGAACAGAGGCGCCAGCCAAATTAAAGGTTCTAAAAGGCTTAAAATCCCTCAGGAGGTGGTGGTGGACTCGCCTCCCCGAAGCAGACAAGATACCGTCAGTTTCATGACAACAGGTTTATTAATATACTCCAAAACAAGCAGTGCAACGCGTTTCACGGGTATGTTCCCGAATCCTCAGGCAATACACAGATAGGAGTACACAGTATAGTCTCAAGGTCAAGAATAGCACCTTTTATATTGTCTTTAGGTCAGGTAGGGTTTGTGGACACGAAAGGTTGTATTTTTCTTTTAACATACATTTTAAAAACGTGTTTGAGGTGTCTTACATTTAGTACTTGAATTGTGAATGGGATCTGTTGGAGGAAGGTAAATCCATGCTTGCAGTTGTATTTGACAAGATGTGCTTTGCTTTGTCCTGTCACATTGCTTTGATGTGATCTTCTGCTGAACTAAAATAAAATGAATTCATGTGCAATTCAAATGTCTCATCAGATTTAAGTGTAATGCTATTTAAATACAAAATAAATGCTATTTCAAGATTTTTTGGAAATGGAAAATGGCATTTTCGGTGCAAAAATGACTTTGACGAAAATTTGCAAGCAAGGCTGCTAAAAGATAAGCAACAGCATGATAACTTTTAAAGGCAAACATTTCTTTGTTACAGCTTACACAACTCCTGCAATAAATCTGCAGTGTCTGCAGTGCTGGGAGCAGAGAAAGAGTTAACCTCTTGTGTCAACATATAAACACAGAGTCTGCGCACACCTTGGTACAGAGCTGACAGAGCTGAGAGCTGAAATTACACTTGCGATTTATTTGCAGATAAGGGAGAATTAGACAGGCTGTTCTTTCTAAATACACGCAGGGTGTGTTTTTTTAAAACCTTATCAATAAAATACCAAATAAATATCAATATCAAATAAATCAATGAAAGCTGCCTGAACGCAGGAAAAAGTAAGTTTGACGTTACTTTTGTTATCTACTTAGTACCTTTTCAATTATTAGAAACTGAAAAGGTTTTTTTAGATAAGAAGAGAAATGATCTACTGAGATCCTGAGAGACAACTAAAGTTAATTGGATAAGGGTCGATGTCTTTTGAATCCCAAACATTTTGACTATTTCAGTGGAAGTGCCATACAAGCAAACAGAGGCATCCCAACGCTATGTGTGCTGATATATTTTAACTCATTATTTTGCAATAACAGCTATTTGTGACATCAAACAAGGTCCACCTACTGTTTAAGAGATTATTAAACTAGGTAAGTCGCTTTACAGACACTTCCACCACTTTAAGAGCTTAAAATATGAAAAAAGTTGCCCAGTTCTTCCCTTCTCTTATTCTTAAAGGGAAGGTCGAGCACTTTAAAAATAAAAAATCCACTTACCTGGGGCTTCCTCCAGCCCCTGGCATCCATCCTGTGCCCTCACCACAGCTCCGGTGGCTCCCGGTTCCCTCCGGTGGAGAAGCCGACCTCGCCAGGTAAGCTTCCTCTGCACTCCAGCGTGCGGCTCACTGGTTGCGCTGATGTCATCCGGACTGTACTGCGCAGGTGCAGAACTACTGCACCTGCGCAGTACAGTCTGGATGGTGTCAGTTCGACTCTGAGAGCCACTCTCGCAGGCCCAGTGGACATCCTGTGACATAGGGCACACAGGGCCATCGGTGGTGAGTGGAGCTGCGGCGAGGGCACAGAACGGCTGGCAGGGGCTGAAGGAAGCCCCAGGTAAGTGATTTTTTTTTTATCAGCTTGGTTGTGTCCTTTAAATCAAATTCATTTTTGAAACCATCAAAGTAGCAGCAAAATAAAAGAATGCCAAATTTTTGTCACAAGCCAACAAAACAAAAAGGAACATTTTGCTTATTTCTAGCAGGAAGATGAAGTACCAGTTACAAATCTATTATTACTGCAGAGTGTATTAGCCTTGGTGTGATTTATAGGAGACACAGGAGTAGTGCTGGTGGCAGTCTCTTACTGTAACCAGGGCCAGATTTGTACTCTTTACCGCCCAAGGCCACTGTCAGCAGCTGCCCCCCTCAAGTATAGGTAGCTAGATGACCCCTCCCCATCCCTCTAGTATAGGAATCCCGTTGACCCTTCCCTCCAGTATAGGTAGCCAGATGACCCCTCCCCATCCCTCTAGTATAGGAAGCCCGTTGACCCTTCCTTCCAGTATAGGTAGCCAGATGACCCCTCCCCATCCCTCTAGTATAGGAAGCCCGTTGACCCTTCCTTCCAGTATAGGTAGCCAGATGACCCTTCCCCTCTCCTCTAGTTTAGATGATGGCCCTCCCTTCCCCTCCAGCATGGGCATCCTGATGACCCCTCCCCCTTCCCTCTAGTAAGTCAGATGACCTTTCCCCCACTTCCGTATAGATAGCCTGATGACCCCTCTTCCACCTTTATAAGTGTATAAGTAGACAGTATCTAAGTGACCCTTCCCTCTAGTATAGCCCGCTGCTCACCCGCCCTTGATCTTGTGGTGCCGTAAGCCATGGCCTATGTGGCTTATGGTAATCATCCTTAAGGCAGCTAAACTCCCATGACTGGCTTGTGGGCTGGATAAACAATGATATGATAATATTGACCTGCAGAGTAATCAGCCCGGAGGCAGAACATCTCAGTAGAACACGGAATTCAAACAGAATCTGTTCAACATCGAAACTTAGTTTCTTTATTACATAAACATTACCACACACAGCTTGCTGTAATCTTTACTGGAATACATTTCAATAAGAAAGTCATTTGTGGATTCTCTCTTAAAGAGAAACTGCACTGAATATAACTTTACATTAAATTATAATTAGGGATGGGACGAATCCACAATTTTTTTCGAATCCGAATACAAATCTGAATCTAAAAAGTTTCTTGAATATCTCAAACCTTTCGAATCACGAATCTAACGAATCCTGCACATAAGAATTGTGCGATCTGTGGTATAATTGCCCACAGTATAGGTACCCAGGCATAGGTACCCACAGTATAGGTAGCGAGGTAAAGGTGCCTTCAGTATAGCTAGCTAAGTATGGGTGCCTTCAATATTGGTAGCTTTCAGTATAGGTAGCAGGGTATATGGGCCTTCAGTATAGGTAGCAGGGTATATGGGCCTTCAGTATAGGTAGCAGGGTATATGGGCCTTCAGTATAGGTAGGTAGGTAAAGGGGCCTTCAGTATAGGTAGCAGGGTATATGGGCCTTCAGTATAGGTAGCAGGGTATATGCACCTTCAGTATAGGTAGCTGGGTATAGGGGCCTTCAGTATAGGTAGCAAGGTACATGTGCCTTCAGTATAGGTAGGTAGCTAGGTATAGGGGCCTTCAGTATAGGTAGCAGGGTATAGGGGCCTTCAGTATAGGTAGCAAGGTATATGTGCCTTCAGTATAGGTAGGTAGGTATAGGGACCTTCATTATAGGTAGTAAGGTACATGTGCCTTCAATATAGGTAGGTAGGTAAAAGGGCCTGTATAGTATAGGTAGCAGGGTATAGGGCCTTTAGTATAGGTAGGTATGTAGGTAGGTATAGGGGCCTTCACATAGGTAGGTAGGTATATCAGGCCTTCACATAGGTAGGTAGGTAGGTATAGGGGCCTTCAGTATATGTAGCAAGGTATATGTGTCTTCAGTATAGGTAGGTAGGTAAAGGGACCTTCAGTATAGGTAGCAGGGTATAGGGCCTGCAGTATAGGTAGGTATGTAGGTAGGTATAGGGGCCATCACATAGGTAGGTAGGTATATGGGGCCTTCACATAGGTAGGTAGGTATAGGGGCCTTCACGTAGGTAGGTAGGTATAGAGGCCTTCAGTATAGGCAGGTAGGTATAGGGGCCTTTAAGTAGGTAGCCCTGTGCTCACCCAACCCCCCCACAACCTCCTCTGTCCCCCCTTGCCTCCTCTGCTTGCCCCCCCCCTCCCCCCGCATAAATAAGTACCCACTAACCTTCCCCGTGGAGCGCAGAGCGGCAGACCTCTTCTTTACTTCCCTGTTCCCTCTAGTGGCCGGACCGGCTTTTACTGATAACGTAATAGTAAAAGCTGGTCACTAGGGGGAACAAGGAAGTCAGCGAGAGGTCTGCTGCTCTGCACTCCGCTCTGGATAGGTGAGCGGATACTATTTTGATTATGCGGAGGCGAGCCTAGGAGGCGCGGGGGATGGAGGAATATGAGGGCGAGCGGGGGAAGCGGCGGATGTGCATGAACACCGCGGCGGGATTCGGCAGATTCAGCGAGCGGTAAATGGCGTTCGGATTTAAATCCACGAATCTCTAATATTTCCCAATATTCGAGGGATTCGTGGATTCACCGGATTTGTTGGCTTATCCCTAATTATAATATTATAAATTATAAATTGCTTACTTTTTTACAATATTCATTTATAAATCATTTAGTTTGTCTATTGAACATTGCAATGCTGCAGTTCAACAACATTTTCAAATCTTGATCGGTTTGTACATTGGCCTCAATTCACAAAGCATTAGCGCATTTGGTAATGCAGAAAACAACTGATTTTACTGATCACCTTCCCAAATGCCAATTCACTAAACCTGTTACCGCATTGAAAATTGAAATGACCAAATAGTGAGGTAAATTACTGACTTGAGTGGTTAAAACCTCAAGAAAGGTCAAGAAATTGCCATTCACAAAGATTTACATATTCGATAAATCAAATAAAAGTGTTTGGTATTTTTCTCCAGCTCTTAGCAGGCGAAAACTCACAATTTCCATGTGGTAACATTGACAGACAGCCAATAGGGAGAGCCACACAGCCCTGCTTCTCATCCTGATTTGATCTGACACCCTGGAAGGTGGGATTTAACTCATACAGAGCAGAGGAAGGAGACATTTTACGAGGCTTTCCGGTATCCCATTAGATGTGCATATCTGTATTCTGGCATATGGAAGAGCTCCCTCTGGTGGCTGCAGCACATCTAAAGGGATAATGGGATGTACTGCACGGAAAACCCCTGGTTCATGCACACAGACTCACAGCTTCCTGCCTGACCTGCTCCATAGCTAATAAGTGAGACTTACCAAGCAAGGTTTAGTGAATTGAAGCATGTTCATTTAGTAAATTACCAAACTTCTACAGCATGCCAGGAAATCTTAGTGAATTTGGAAAAAAAAGTACCGCATTCAGTATTTTACCGACCAAAATTATTTTACACTTTACCAAACTTCTACAGCATGCCAGGAAATCTTAGTGAATTTGGAAAAAAAAAGTACCGCATTCGGTGTTTTACCGACCAAAATTATTTTACCCTTAGTGAGTTGAGGCCAAGAGTGGAAATCTAAGTATGGTAACCTTAAATATACATCTGCATTTTTGTTCCTGGAAGCCAGACACACACCCAGAACCGCTGGTGTGCCCATAGCTGGGCCGCCATCAGGGGGGACAGCTATCACTGCAGTGAAGGGCCGGGTAGATGAGGAGCCTCATGATCTATGAGGAGCCCCAAGATCCATGATCTATGAGGAGCCCCAACATTTCTGATGGTGGTCCTGGCCCATAGCCTACACATTTTACAGGGCCATATCAATCCAACATGCATACAGCCATGGTGGAGTTTTTGCTCCTCATCACTGTCACAAATACCAGCTTCACCATGCATAGATCGTTATCTACATAATCTCCATAGGTAACCAGAGAGCAGGTTCACAGACAACTGTCATTACACACATACAATCACATTGCTTGCCATTGTGGCCTTTATTCAATTCCCCTTTTCTCCTGAGTTTTCTCCTAGGAGATAATTTTTCATCTTCTGTTTAAAATAACTTTTCAGCAATCTGCAATTCAAAGAACTGAAAGTGGGTGAAAAAGTACTGTTGTCATTCTTGCTGGGGGTTTAAAGAGAACCCAAGGCGGGGTTCTCACAACGAAATCCCGATACAGAGGCTGGGTCTTCCTATAGAGCCCAGCCTCTGTTGCTAGTCAGATTCCCCCTAAATCCCCCCTGCGGTCAGCGAGACCCCATAAATGACAGCCGCGTTGCCGACACGCAGCGTGTCAGCAGCGGCTGTGTTTACCTTTAGAACGTCAGTCTCCTTTCTTCCCCGCCTACTGCATCGCACCGGTCCCGCCCGTGTCCCTTCCCTCCCCGCTGATTGGAGGGAAGGGACGTGGGCAGGGACCGGAGCGATGCAGGAGGCGGGGGAGCACCGAGACTGACGTTAGAAAGATGAACACAGCCGCACAGAGCGGCTGTGATTTATGGGGTCTCGCTGAGCACAGGGGGGATTTAGGGGGAATCTGACTAGC
The DNA here is from genome assembly GCF_040937935.1 of Hyperolius riggenbachi. Classification (NCBI taxonomy): domain Eukaryota; kingdom Metazoa; phylum Chordata; class Amphibia; order Anura; family Hyperoliidae; genus Hyperolius; species Hyperolius riggenbachi. Next base: position 23,826,745 of record NC_090652.1, read on the forward strand.
AACAGAGGCTGGGCTCTATAGGCAGACCCAGCCTCTGTATGGAGATTTCGTGGCGAGAACCCCGGCTCGGGATCTCTTTAAAGGGAAAATATTACCTAAAAAAAAAAGCAGGAGAAAAAGTGAATTGAAAAGAGCCAGGGTGAATTTCTCTGTGCTTTACTTGTTTCTTGTGCAAGAGTTTAGGCCCACTTTAAGTGATCATCATAGGCAAAGGAAAAAGGTGTCTGAAAAGGAATTGCAGTAAATTTCCCATCACCTGCATGTTTGTCCATTGCATTGCAGTACAAGAACACCAGCCATGTACTGCCTGAAGGCCCGGATTTACCATAAGGCACTGTAGGCTTGTGCCTACAGGCGCCTCATGATGGAAAGGCAGGTCATTCCCTCCCCTAGTGCCTCCCTCCTTCCCTATGCAGAGTCCCAACCACTAGCTACTTATTACTGAGGGTACCTCTGGCTACCTAATAATAAGCCTGTAGCTACCTATGATGGGCAAGGGAAGTAAGGGAGAAGTAACAGCTGGGCCACCCAGCACACTTGCTGTGCGGTTCGCGTGTGTTTGTAGGTTCATGGAGGGTGAAGTCTACTGGTGCCAGGACATCTGTGCCTATAGGCTCCAGTGATGTAAATCTGGGCCTTACTGCCTGATACAAAAACTGCACCAAGGGCCATTTTCAGTTGCTTTCATTTTAGCCAAAACTAGGGATGGGTTGGGTGGGCAAAACTTTCGAATTCCGCCTTGCGACAAATCAGCCCCAACCCCACTTAGCGAGCTTTGAAGCCACGTTTGGTGAAAACAAATTTTTTTTCATAAAACTGATTGTGAATAGAAGTAAAACAATAGTAAATAGGAGTAAAATTGATTAGCTTGTTGTTTGAATCCATTTTAGCCCTTAAAGTCAATTGGAATAGATTTAAAAAAAAAATAAAAGCCAGATATTTACCTAAGGAGAGGGAAGGCTCCTCCTCTTCCTCTCCCAGTCCCCTCCATTAAGTGCTGCCATCCCTCGCCAGGGGGGACTTTGGAAGTCTTCGGGAGCCAAGTCCTCCCGAAGACAGGCAGCTCCATAACGAGCACACGCGAGCATGTGGAAGGGTGCTCGTGCTTGTGCAGTATGGAGCGGCCCATTTTTGGGAGCACTCGGGCTCTCGCACATTTCTGAAGCTTACTTCGTGGCAAAGAGAGAGCAATATTTGACCAAGTTAGACAAGTACATGCTACCGGAGAGCCAGCGCTGGAACGGGGACCGAGAGAAGAGTGTGAAGGCTCTATAGGACCCAGAGCCTTGCCTCTTCATAGGTAAGTATCTGGTTTATTTTATTTTTTAATATTGGCTCCCATTCACTTTAATGAATTTTCCCTCAAGTTTAATGATCAACAGGAAACCCCGGGGCACATGTCCATGCTTTTGCCGGGGATCGCTGTACAGCTGCAATAGGACTTTATAGGGATCCCTGGCAAATATATTACAAGGGATGATTCGTATGGGAAAAAATGTATATATATATATATATATATACGCAAAATGATTGTAAAGATAATTTTTTCTACTTCTTTTTATGAACGTTCTTCTAATCGAATGTGGCAGTTTTGCAAACCTGCTTCATGAGATTCTCACGGACTATCAGAAGTTTGATGAAAACTGTCAGAAACGATTTCGCTCATCAGCTATCTGTATGGAGTCTGCGATTTCTCCCTGCATTCGCGTGGGTTTCCTCTGGACTTTCTGGTGTCCTTCCATGTCCCTTAAACATACCGATACATTCATTGGCTTAGACCAAGGTTGAGCAAAATTTTTTGGGCTGCATTCCTCTAGCAGCCAGCATACCTTTCTCATTCCTGTCCTTTCTCATCCTCCTTCCCTGCAGAGTTGCATACAGTGCTTTCTTGTAGGTTTAACTCACCCAATCACACTTTCCAGCGGTGATCTCCATGGCAACGTCGGCATCATGTTACATGTGGGTCACATGACACCTCATGGAAAGTGCGATTGGGTGAGTTACACCTATGAGTAAGCACTGCACAGAGCTTTGGAAGAAGGAGAGGAATCCAGTCCTGTAGCGGCTGGCCAGATTCATAATGGGGGTAGTTTGCCCAGCCATGATTTAGACAATGGCAGGAACGTTATACTATCACTGTGGGATTAAATTGTGAACTGAGCTGATTTTGCACCCCATGTTAACCCTCCTGGCGGTTGCAGTTCTGCAGCTGTGCGGCCGTGGGAGGTTTTTTTAAGCCTAATTTTTTTTATCATGTAGCTAGCCTAGCGCCTCCCTCCCACCCCTCCGATCGCCGCCGGCGATCAAGCCCATCTGGAAATCCCGTTCTAAACGGGATTTCCTTCAGGGCTTCCCCCGTCGCCATGGCGACGAACGGAGTGCCATAATTGACGTCATGACATCACAGGGTGTCCCAATCCACCCCATAGCCTGGCGGCGATTGGCCAGGCTGCGCAAGGAGTATGCGGGGGGGCCTGTATCGCAGCGGGTAGTGGTGCATCGGCGGCGATCGACCCGAACACGCAGCAAGCAAAGTGCTTGCTGCGTGTTCTAAAAAAAAATATGAAAATCGGCCCAGCAGGGCCTGAGAAATCCGCGGCGGCGGCTTACCCCGAGCTCAGCTCGGGGTTACCACCAAGAAGGTTAAGCTGTAGAAAATATCAGCAGTTACGTAAATACATGATAAAGGCAAAACAATGGGATAGAGAGCAGTGGAAACCCCAACTACATTTAAACTATTCAAAGCGAAAATAGTGTTTCCTATAAATGATTGGTGATGGTCATGTCTAGGGGCACTCATGGAGAAGCATGCGAGTCATTTGATCAGCTGATAGATTTGGAAAGCTCTAATTTTGCACATGATCGTGGTCAGCAAATCAGAGACGTACATATCTATCAACTGGCCAAAGCGATCACATGCTTCTCCATGAATTCTCCTAGACACGATCATCACTAGAAATACACCTTTATTTTTGAGCCTAGACCTGTATTCACTGGTGATGAGCACAAATTTTGCATAGACGTAATTTCAAATCGAAACTCACAGTTACGATGCAAAATCGTAATGCGAAATTACAGGAGAAATCATAATTTTGTCTGTAACAGTAATCATTAGTACACTTGCAGTCAATAGCAAAGCCCTCATACATGCTATTGCCACCAAAATTGCTACATATGTTAACCTGCTGGGCGTTCTGAGTTTTTTTTCGCCCGATTTTTGTTTTATATCATGTAGCTAGCCTAGCGCTAGCTACATGATTCTTTCCCTCCCACCCTTCCGATCACCGCCGGCGATCACGCCCATAAGGAAATCCCTGTTCTGAACGGGATTTTCTTTAGGGCTTCCCCCGTCGCCATGGCGAGGCGATGAACGGAGTGACGTCATCGACGTCGTGACGTCCCAGGGACTCCCGATCCACCCCAAAGCACAGCCTGGCGGCGGGGAGGGGGGGGGGATGTCCACTTTCGCGTCGGGTAGGACACGCAGCAAGCAAAGTGCTTGCTGCGTGTTTTAAAAAAAAAACATTATTCAAATCGGCCCAGCGGGGCCTGAGCGGTGCCCTCTAGCATCTCTGGACGAGCTCAGATAGTCCAGAACGCTAGGGAGGTTAAGGAAAATAGTGGGTACAAAAAATATTTTTCAAAATGATCTTGTAATTTTTGAGGGAATCGATTTTATAGATGCAAAGAAAATTGTTTCTTAAATTGTCATTTTTCTGTGTTTTACCCCTTGAGCACCAGAGCAATTTTCACCTTTCCGCGCTCCTTCCATTCATTCGTCTATAACTTTATTATTACTTATCACAATGAAATGAACTATATCTTGTTTTTTACACCACCAATTAGGCTTTCTTTAGGTGGGACATTATGCCAAGAATTATTTTATTCTAAATGTGTTTTAACGGGAAAATGGGAAAAAATGTGGGAAAAAATTCATTATTTTTCAGTTTTCGGCCATTATAGTTTTTAAATAATGCATGCTACTGCAATTAAAATCCATGAAATTTGCCCATTTGTCCCGGTTATAAAACCGTTTGAATTATGTCCCTATCACAATGTTTGACGCCAATATTTTATTTGGAAATAAAGGTGCATTTTTTTCAGTTTTGCGTCCATCCCTAATTACAAGCCCATAGTTTATAAAGTAACAGTGTTTTACTCTCTTGACATAAATATTTAAAGAGTTCAGTCCCTAAAGTAACTATTTATGTATTTTTTTTCATTGTAATTTTTTTTTTTTTTGTTTAATTACAAAAAAAAAAATAATTGGGTAGTGTGGGAGGTAATGAGTTAATTTTTAGTGTAAAACTAATGTATTTGTATGTGAAAAATGCTTTAGGGTGTAGTTTTACTATTTGGCCACAAGATGGTCACAGTACTCATAGAAGCAGCCGAACATTGCGGGGGGATTAGATCAACGAACGGGAACGGTTTTTCCTGTTCATTGATCTCCGGGCGAGTGGGGGGCTGCGTGCACGAGCGCGGGGGCGCGCGCATGTGCGGGAGCACGGACAGCGACGGGAGCGGTGGGAGGTGCGGATATCTCCGTCCCTGGTGTTGAAAGGGTGGAAAAGGGACGGATATATCCACACCGCTGGTGGTAAAGTGGTTAAAATCCATTTTCCTTTGCATTTTTAAAAACGACTCAAAAATGACAAGGTCTTTTTGAAAAATGATTACAATACTCCCATGTAGCAATTCTGGTGACAATAGTGTGTATGGCTTTGCTATTCACCACCAAACAGGGCCGGCCTTAGGTTTCACAGCGCCCTGAGAGAAACATGATTTTTGTGCCCCCCCTTCATCCTCTTCCCACGTACGCACACACACACAGACCCATATACAATTCACCCTTTCTCCTGAGTTATCTCCTATGACAGTGGTTCCCAACCTTTTTGACGTCGTGACACATCATACCAAATGCTCAGATCTCTGTGATACATCACATATGTATAATAGAAAAAATACTATTGATAACCAAGAATGGATGGAAAGAGGGCATTATCCTGAATACACTTAAAAATGAAGCCTGAAACTTTTTTTTCCAGTATATTAATAAAAACAATCAGTGGGACAGTTAGCCGCAACCCCCCCCCCTTTTAGAATTTTAGAATGATAGCACAGCACCGGGTTACGTGTTGTAACCACAGTGCATGGCCCCCCCCTCCAGAAAAAATGCCCTCAAACTCAGTATAGGTAGGTAGCCAGGTATAGGTGCCCCCAGTATAGGATCTCATGTGCAGGTGCCCTCAATATAGGTTGCCAAGCATAGGTGCCCCCAGTATAGGAAGTCAGTTGAAGGTCCCCATCCCCCCCATAGGTAGCCAGGCGTAGGTGCCTCCAGTATAGGTAGCCAGGTGTTGGTGGCCTCAGTAAAGGTAGCCAGCTATATGTGCCCCCAGTATAGGAAATCAGGTGTAGGTGCCCTCAGTATAGTTAACCAGCTATAGGCGCCCCCTTGGAAGCTGGCACCCTTAGCGACCGCTCCAGTCGCTCAGGTCAAAGGCCGGCTATGCCACCAAATTAGGCACAAAATAATGCAAAACTTATGCAAAAATTCATGCAGTATTTGAAATTAATTTACAAAATTAATTCAACTAGCACATTGTATTTAAGCATCGGCATAACTGCAAAAATGTATGCAAAAATTTGCATAATCACAATTAGCTGCTTACGATAATCACTAGTATTCACATGGACACAGAGTTATTTGGAAAATAAGTGAATAATCAGTTATTTACTTTGTTAAGCACAGATCAGTCAGCTGAATCCTAGTCACTCACTAACCAAACAGTTGTAGGAAAATATTTATTCACACAATAACATGTGTATCTATCGGGTGCTGTATGACTATAAAGGGAACATGGAAGTCAGGTAGGGTAGAAAGTGGCAAAACCAAAGTGGACAAGATACCTCCAAGATGGAATGTGAAGCAAAGAAATTCTACCATAAACATGATGAATTTGCTTGTAGAGCTCTCCTTGAGACATATTACTCTAATAAGCAAGACATGGAGTTTGCAGATGATGCTTTGATATTTCCTATGATGAAGTTTCACTATATATTCAGCTCCGGTACGTATAGCTCACCAAATCTTTCTTATGGAAATAATACAGTTACTATAACAGCTATTGAATAAAAAAAGCTAATTTCTGCACAGTGCTTTAGTTCTTAAAATCTGTTGTAATTCATAAACTTAGAGGGGACGGATGAATGAGCAACACTGGAGGCTTAAAGAGAATCTGTACTGTGAAAGTCTTCTCCTAGCCCGCTCTGTGACATTTTCACCACTCCCCGCTGCTTTCTTGGTGATAAAATCACTGTTTTATTCATTGTTTTTGTAAGCAATGATGATGGCCAAAGAGGAAGTGCCTCATCAGAGTAGGTGCCTGTTTGCCGAGGCTCCTCTTAGGCCTGACTTGACAGTTGGAATGTTACTGCTTGTCTGTACTTTGAACTGATCTTTCTGCACTCACAGCTGTTCACAAGGTCACAGCTCTGTGAGGCAGACATGCTGGCTGTGAGCAGAGACCTTGCCTGTGACTTATACACACAGCACACAGGCGAGCAGAGGGGGCGTGGAGGGTATCTGCATAACTTCTCCCTATCACAGCAGAGGCAGTGCATTCCTCCCTGGGTCGACAAAGCTTGACAAAGAAAAGGAGATTAGATATATTACAGAGACAGTGCAACTAGAAAAGGCTGCAGTAAGACAGACGACATTAGAACAGGTATAGGAACTTATAGGATAGAAGAAATAAGGCTGAAAATTTTGTTACAGATTCTCTTTAATGGAACCTCTCATAGGGTATCGTATATGTGTATCAATACTTGTAACCTATGCCTGTGTCTTAAAATATATAGGCAGGCACTGTTGCATGCCTACTGGATCAGGCCTATGTTTCCCAGTGAGTTTGTACTGGTTGTGTCCTAATTGTCTTCGGATGGCCATAACTCCCAGCCCAGGCTATGGGTTATATATGCCCAACCAGGGATCTCCTCCTTGCTTTTGTACAAGTTTATGGGCTCTGCAGCTGGCTATATGGTGGGTAGGGATGGACAATTTAAATAATGAGAAACCTGCTGCCGCTCTGGGATTTCTTAAATAATTACCTTTATTGGAACATTAGAAAACCACTCACCATCCTACCCTAAAAACAATTAAAAGTAATGCGGAGCGCTCCTTGATACCACACTGCTCAGCATACCCACACACACGTCCCATTTACTCTGGTACCGGTACCAATCCTCTAAATTCCCCAGAGTGCTGGACAGCGTGGCTGCTGTATTGCCTATATGGTGATATTGATAAGCCGTGTCAAGTCTTAGGCTGCACAGTTCCTTCCGACTATGTATGGTATAAACTACAGGACAGGTGGCTCTTACCACCCCACCGGTAGTATAACTTGTCAGTTCATCTTGTCCCGATGTAATCCCGTCAGGTTCCTTCTTTTGTCTTCGGCTCAACCCTGCCTGCACCACAGCGGGGAGTCTATGGCTGTTGGCTCTACCCCGGGTGATAGGAATGAACGGGGAGCTTACGAGGACCGAAGTTCAGCTAGTTGCAGCTCGGCTGGCCGGCTAATAGAAGCGCTCAAAACGCATGTTGCGATGAAGCCCCGCCCATCGACGCGTTGCGCCCGCCCACTGCGAGCTTCGTCAGGATGTATGACGCAACATGCGTTTTGAGCGCTTCTATTAGCCGGCCGGCCGAGCTGCAACTAGCTGAACTTCGGTCCTCGTAAGCTCCCCGTTCATTCCTATCACCCGGGGTAGAGCCAACAGCCATAGGCTCCCCGCTGTGGTGCGGGCAGGGTTGAGCCGAAGACAAAAGAAGGAACCTGACGGGATTACATCGGGACAAGATGAACTGACGAGTTATACTACCGGTGGGGTGGTAAGAGCCACCTGTCCTGTAGTTTATACCATACATAGTCGGGAGGAACTGTGCAGCCTAAGACTTGACACGGCTTATCAATATCACCATATAGGCAATACAGCAGCCACGCTGTCCAGCACTCTGGGGAATTTAGAGGATTGGTACCGGTACCAGAGTGAATGGGACGTGTGTGTGGGTATGCTGAGCAGTGTGGTATCAAGGAGTGCTCCGCATTACTTTTAATTGTTTTTAGGGTAGGATGGTGAGTGGTTTTTTAATGTTTCAATAAAGGTAATTATTTAAGAAATCCCAGAGCGGCAGCAGGTTTCTCATTATTTAAATTGCAACTGTTCTCTATACCTGCAGCTGCTCCTGTAATTTACAGTGAAAGGTTAACTATCACAGGTGAGTGAGATAGACAGGTTTATTGTTTTTTAGGGTAGGGATGGACAAACATCAAAATTTTGTGTTCCCAAACGCGTTCGCACATTTTACCGAAATACGAAAGTTTGCGGCGAGCTCCATAGACTTTAATAGCCACTAGTGGGCGGCATTGAAGATGGAAGAGAACTGTCACATGCACACACACCGCCTTTCGACGCTTGGAATGCGAAAGCAGAAGGAAGAGGTGAGTAATTCTTTCCACACTTGCTGCCGCTGCCATGCTGATGTACTGTCTGGAGGGGAAGCATGGACAGGGTGGACACACTGTGCCCACGGCTTGGCTCTCCTTCCAGACTACCTATACTGGGGCAACTATATTATCCACCTATACTGGGGCAACTATACTCCCTATACTGGGGCATGTATACTACCTATACTGGGGCAACTATACTAGCTACCTATACTGGGGCAACTATACTACATATACTGGGGGCAACTGTACTAGCTACCTATACTGGGACAACTATACTAGCTACCTATACTGGGGCAACTATACTACTTATACTGAGGGCAACTATACTACCTATACTGGGGCAGCTACCTATACTGGGGACAACTATACTAGCTACCTATACTGGGGCAACTATACTACTTATACTGAGGGCAACTATATTACCTATACTGGGGCAGCTACCTATACTGGGGACAACTATACTAGCTACCTATACTGGGGCAACTATACTACTTATACTGAGGGCAACTATATTACCTATACTGGGGCAGCTACCTATACTGGGGACAACTATACTAGCTACCTATACTGAAGGCAACAATATTGGCTACCTATAGTGGGGGCAACTATACTAGCTACCTATACTGGGGTAACTATACCTGGCTACCTACTTACCTATACTGAGAGAATTTTTAGGTGCTGTGCGATCATTCCAAATCGGGGAAGTTGCATCCTTACAAGTTTGCATCAGGCAGCAAAAAGTTTAGAAACGGCCCTGTCTACAGTATTTAAGAACACATTGTAAACCTGTCTGTAGTAAAAAATAGTGATCAGGTTCAGCTTTTTTTTTTTGCCTGTTCAAAAGTGAGGAGCTTCCTCCCACATCTAGTAGATCGCCCAGTTGTGTATCCAGAGGCCCATTTTATGTTGGTATTATGCACAGTGCCCGGCAGGAAGCCTGGGTGTTCTGTGAATGGCATCATGGGAGACAAGTGTCCCACCAGGGCATGTTTCTTTCTAATCTCATTCCGCGTGATCAAGGTGTCTCTGAGAAATATATTATTTTTGATATTTTTGCGAGATCAGACTTAGTTTAGAACCTCTTAACCCCTTCAGACCACAGGTGTTTTCACCTTCAGGATGGAAGCAATTTTTCCCTGTCGGCGCTCCTCCCATTCATTCACCAATAACTTTATCACTACTCATCAGTGATCACACATAAATGATCTATATGTTGTTTTTCTCGCCACAAATTAAGATTTTTATGAGCAATACTTGTTTTTAGTAATTACATATATACACAAACGCAAAAAAGAAAAAATACACTATTTATCCAATTCCATCCCCTATAGATTTAAAATAAGCAATGCTACTATTGATACAACCACCCATTTTAATTGCCCATTAGCCCTGGCTATCACAACATTTAAATTATGTTCCCAGTGCAATGTATGGCGTCACTATATTATGTGGAAATAAAGATGTGTTTTTTTTTTTATTTTATTTTTTTGTGTCCCATCAATTGTAAGCCCTTATGTACTAAAATAACAGTAATATACCCTCATGACATACTTATTAAAAAAAATCTAAGTCCCTCAAGCAACTGTTTATGGAATTTTTTTTTACTGTTTTTTGGCCCCCAATTTGTTTGCTTGTTAACTGTGTTGGGGGGGGGGGGGGATAGAAGTGATTTAATTATATACATTTTTTTAATAAAATAATCTGTGGTGTGTAATTCAACTTTTAACCACTAGGAAACCTCCCTGCGATCGGAGAAGCCTTGCTTCCCTTCCCCAATCACCGAAACGGAAAACCGCCGGGGTGCGCACCACCACTTAAACACTGGACGAGAATACTCATTCAGTTTGCCTTTAGCAGCACCTATCTGGACAAGAATACTCCTCCATGTAGGTTTAAGTGTTTAAAAGGAGTATGACACCACCAACTCCTTATCTATATGGATGGGGGATCATCATCAACTATAGGGGGCCACTATTGGGATCACCCACTATGAAACAGGTAGGATTAAACTTCCCAGACTTGCAGAGCTATAACCTAACTGCCAGATTCCACCATGTCAGAGGTTGACAGGGGAAACAAGCCACTACAGTTTCACCTGCCAATCTCTGACATTGCAGAATATGGCAGCTAGGTTATAGCTCTGCAAGTCTGGGAAGTTTAATCCTACCTGTTTCATAGTGGCGTTAAGCTTTGATAAAGCTATCCTGGGTTTTTTAGACTTCTACAAAAATGTTGTTAAAGTTTCTAGTTTAATATCTTTATGCTTAAGGAGGATCGGTTTATAGGGGATATAGTAGTCTTGCAAATCTAAACTAAGCTGTGCTCTCCCCATTAGGAATAAGGGGAGTTGTTTGCGATCACAGAGCTCTTTGGGGATTTTTATGGTAAGAGGAGAAAAATTAGATTACCGGTGTAAAATGTGTAATCTTGGTGCACCTGGGTCGGAGAAAAAAACAAAAGTTCACTTTTATGGTAATAAATTCAAAATCCTGACAATGCCCCAAATAGTGTGATATGATCCATGACTTTATCTAAGTCTAAGTAATATATCATCACCAAAAAAAAGCTGAACAAACTTTATGGGTCCCCAGGGTGATTCCCTTGAATATATCATTCTGAAGAAGGGAGTGGAACAAGGTCTCCACCACTAGATTAAATAAAAGAGGAGATAGGAGACAACCCTGTCTCACCACTGTCCCCAGGTCTAGTGACCAACTCAGGGCCTCCACTAGTGAAATCCATGCACAAGGTTTGGCATGCACAAGGCCCATATATGAAACAAAATGACTGGAACATCCAAAAACTTTCAACACCCTCATCATCCATGACATCATCCATGACCATTCAATACTGTCAAAGACATTCTCATCATTTAATGCCAAGAATGCCTAAGACCCCATCACACTGCCAGACAGTCTATTGTGTTCCAGAGCTGCCACTGCTTTTCAGATGTTGAATACCTCTGTTCCTGCCTGTCACAAAAACCCATGTGCAAGGTGTACATGGCAGCTGGGCGCAGGGCTTTCTGGTGCATGGTGAGCCTAATTGACATCTCATTCTGCTGCTGCTGCACAAATTATTATCTTTGATAATAATTTAAAATCCATGTTCAATAAGGAGATTGGCCTATATGAAGCTGGGTCTAATGGATCTTTACCTAATTTCAGTATCATTTTAATAAATACATCAATATCATTAGCCGTCAGGGGAATGTACCTGTCTCATAGATTACATTGTAAAGTCCTGATAGGAAGGAACTTATCTCTGAGTTTAAGAGGTTGTAGAACGCATGGCATAGTCCATCAGGACCTGAAACCTTACCCAAAGCAGAGAGTTTTGTCACACTCTTCACTGCTTGAGGTGTGATAGCAGCGTTCATGGCCTCTAGTAGAAGAAATTTCCAGTAAGTTGACAAGACCCAGACAGCGAGAATGGTCGTCTGGGTTCCTCAGTCTTGGGCTATAAAAATCTTCATAAAAAGTCATGATGGCCTTGGCTATGTCTCCCAGACAACCACAGAGTTACCCTTTGCTGTCCTTAAAGCGGAATATAACCCTGCATTCCAACTTTGCCCCCCAGTCCCCCCCGCAGCCCAAGTTTAGATAGATACATTCAAATAAACAAAATGTAACAAGTGAGGAATGTTACACACTCTTTGGCTGTCCTCCAGCTCCTGCACAGTCAGAGAGAGTGAGTCACATTCCACACTTATTACATTTTGTTTTGCTTAAATGTATCTATCTAAACTTCGGCTGCGGGGAGCAGTTCTCTCCAGGAACTTTAAAGCTCTGTGTGTAACCCTTCCAATGCTGGTCTAGTAAAAAAAAAAATGCTGGTTGCATATAATATGCTGTAAATAATGTTTTAGAGCAAAGTTGAAATGCAGGGTTATTTTCCGCTTTAAGTTAAGAAATAGTCACAGGGGTCCCCCGGTCTTAGTTTAATTTCCCAGACCTTGCCCGACTCCCCCTTATTTTGCATAGATACAGTACTTGCTCTAGAGATTTTATTGTACTTCTCCAGACAGAGGTCATTGTCACTGTTACACTCACCAAGAGCCGCAGTGTCCCTCTTGTGCATGCATGTTCTCGCGGGTGCGTGGGAGCAGCTGCGGCCTTGTGAGTTTAGACGGCTGCGTCACGGGGTGTCATGCCCTCTGCACTTCCTGGCTACTGCATGGACCACATGTGAATATGCTTGTGCACACAAACACGAATATGTGTGTGCACGCGAATGCATACGCAAATTTGAAACTTGCGACCAAATTGGCTGGGCTGTCATTTAAAAGGTTGCCCAGCCTGAGGACCAGTGCTGTCTGTCCGTAGCACCTTCAGTGTGTCCGTGCACTGAGTCTTATTGCCTAGATCCTGATTTGTTATGACCTTGTCTGTGACCTGACCAAACCTCTCTGATTGCATGCCTATTGATCCTTCCCTGTGACCCCAACCATGTATCTGATTGCCGCCTGCTTATTGATCCTTGCCTGTGCCCCGACCACATCTCTGATTGCCACCTGCCTCAGACCCTTGCTTGTGACCCTGATTACGTTTGTCTGCTGCTAGCCTTGAACCTTGCTAGTGAACTCTACTTTGTGTTCTGCATTCTGCTCTGTGTGCATTTGACTTCTGATTGACTCCACATCCCAGCTCCACCTTTTCTCCCCTGTCGCCTGTGGGTCAATCCCTTTGATTGTGGCCCGGTGGCCACCAGGCAGCAAAGAAATCCATTGCCTGCTATGGGTAGCCTCCCATCATCCCCGGGGGGGGGGGGGGGGTGGTCTGGTGAAGACCCATGGCCACTTAGACTCCTGCAGTCTGGTGTTGTAGATGAGGTCTAGAGGGGGAAGTGGTTTCCCAATAATTCTCTCCGCTGAGTTGATGGCCCTCTGCATTTTGTATCTGTCGCTGGTGGGTGAGCCAGCAAACCAGACCAGGAGGGACGAGCAAAGGACCGACTCAATGGTGGCAGAGTAGAAGAACTTCAGGAGTTCATGAGCCATACCAAACTTCTTAAGTTGGCAAAGGAAGAAGAGTCTTTGCTGTGCCTTCCTCTGTGTTGAGATGGTGTTGGCCCTCTAGGTCAGGTCATCCGAGATGGTTGTTCCAAGGAGGTACCTTTGTACCTTTGGTGCCATCAATATAGATTGGGGGTGGGTTGGTGGCATTATTCCATGACAATCTCAATGGTTTTGGTTGTGTTTAGGACTAGCCTGTTCTCTCTGGACCAATTTGAAGGTGTGTACCAGGCTTATTGCTCACTGATAACTAGAGCTAATAAAATGTGTGTGGCTATGAACACTTGTGAGCACTTGTGAGCACAGGAACAGGCACATATTATTACATTGCATGAACAGCGCACAGCAATATTACCTTTACTTCCTCGTGTAAGTAACACGAGATACGCTAGTACCATCACCCGCGGTACTGTAGTAGCGCATCTGCTACAGTGTTGTTTGCGAATTTTTGGCACAGTCATTTTCACATTAAAAATGCCTTTTTCAATATCGAGAATGTGTTTTTGCAATATGGCGTCAATCCACAAAAACATTAATTTTACTGCAAAAAAGTGTGAAACCGTTTACTTTAGCACAATTTTCTATATGGCATTTTCACCCGAAAGTACAATTTAACATTATTTTTGTAAAAAGATAATGCAAAAAGAATATTGGCATTTTTGCACGTCACTGGTCCGCTACTACGGTAACACACAGGTTACTATAGTAATGGTTGCACTACTGGAGTACCAGTGAAGCTAGAGTACCAATGGGGATGAATCCCTATGTGGAGAGATATGGAGTTTCTAGTGGCAGTGAAGGCGCAACCCTAATTTCTAACACCATTAAAATATACAAAACATGTTGTAAAATGCTCGGTAAACCTATTACATATGTATCTCTAACTCTAAGCTCTCCACTTTGGGGAAATTTAAACCTACCTGAACTTCTTTCTGTTCCAGATATACATTTTTGGCATAAGTTTAATATCAAGTACATATCTCAAGTATTTCAAGAAGGCGTGTTCAAAAACTTCATGAACATGCGTGCAGAATGTAACCTTCCTAGACATGCCCTCTTTCGCTATTTTCAGTTGAGGCACGCAATAAAAAAAAATTAGGTCTCATGAGAGTTGTGCTAACCCCCTCAAATCTTGAATCTATACTTCTAAAACTAGACAAGACTAAGCAAATTTCCACATGTTATTCCTTTATTATGACTCAAATTAATACCCGCAGAATTCAGAATACTAGAGATAAATGGTTAATTATTGAACACAGGGATGAGCAGAAACTATGCCAGTGCGAATTTACGCATCGTAGTTCGCATCTACGCATCATGGTTTGTAGGTGCAGTTTCAAAACTACGCTTATGAATTTACGCATAGTGAATTACCGCTACGCGTAGCTTACGCCCACTATTGCGTAGTGAACTACCAATGCGTTCATTGTGGCTAATTTTCCACGTGCAGTTGCATGCTTACAAATTTACGCATTGGAAAGGGGTATGTACGCAAAGAAGAGTTACCGGTACAAGCATTTACTGAAGAATTCATGCGTAAAATTTTCTGCATACGGGCAAAAGCATCTGCATACAATATGCTTCGCACTACGCCTAATTGCGTATTTTAACACGTAGTCTACAAAATGCATATGAAGCGAATATTTGATTTTGAAGCCGTAGTTTGGCGAAGCTTAATTGCGTAAAACTACGTGTAGTTCCAGCGTAGCGAAGTTGCCTGACTACGACCATCCCTAATTGAACCTAATATCTCACAGGAGGATTGGTCTGAACTAGTTGAATTTTTCCCTAAGGTGGTTATTGCTTCCTATAATAAATTACTGCGTGTCAAGTGGTTTAACTAAGCAGACCTCTCACCACGTAGACTTACTAAAATGAATACACTACACAATGGATGTTGTTTCAAGTGCAAATTGCCCAGTGCCAATTTCATTCACTGTGTCTGGGAGTGTCCACTGGTAAATCGATACTGGAAGTCAGTAATACACTTTTTTAAGAGATACCCTTCAATTACCAGTTAACCTTGACTTAAATTATGTATGCTGGGGATCATGGGAAAAATCACATGTTCTAAATACCAACTAATATTACTCAGGCTATTACTACACTATGCCAGGAAATCTTTAATCCACAAATGGAAATTACCCTCGATACCCTCCTTATTAGACTGGAAAATATTGGTAAATTTTGGCACTCCCACTTTACAAATTGACTTATCAATCACGCAATCAATATAATAGTGGCAAAAAGTTTCTGTACCGTGTTAGCCAAACAAATTATATAGGTAGAAAAAACGTTTTGTAAAAAATAATACCTTTTAAAAAGACTCTGAAGCCTTTTAAAAATCCTTTTTTTACTACACAATCCAGTTTAACACATTAGCCCTACCTAAACTGCTGCATCCCCGTGGCTGTAAGCTATCTAAATCCCCCCTAACTCCCTGGGGGGCAATCTGGGCAGCGCTTCCGGGAGAGGCAGAGCTATGAGCCGCAGCTCTGCCTCTCAGCGCGTCTGTCAGCCCGGATCGCCACCTCTCCCCCGACCCTCTCAGTCTTCCTTCACTGAGAGGGGCGGGGGGGAGAGGCGGAGATCCGGAAGAGTAGAGGGCAGCAAAATCCACGACCAAGAAAGTTGTGGATTTTGCAGGGGAGAGGGAGGGCTAGTTAGGGTGGATTTAGATAGATTACAGCCGCAGGGATGCGGCGGTTTAGGTAGGGTTAATGTGTTAAACAGGATTGTGTAATAAAAAAAGGATTTTTAAGAGGCTTCAGAGACCAGAGTCTCTTTAATGGCTAGCTCTATCAGTTACCTATTAAAAGGTATTATTTTTTACAAAACGTTGTTTTTTTCTACGTTTGCAATCAATATAATAAATTTGATAGAGTGTGGAATAAATGAGTGAACTCCTCGGAAACTATGATTCCAAACTTGGATATTAATGTTGCTGTACAAAATTTATGTCTTCTACCATAACCCCAGAATCATATTTACTTGGTTTAACCACTTCACCACTGAGGGGTTTTACCCCCTGAGCACCAGAGCAATTTTCACCTTTCAGCGCTCCTTCCATTCATTCGTCTATAACTTTATCATTACTTATCGCAATGACATGAACTATATCTTGTTTTTTTCCGCCACCAATTAGGCTTTCTTTAGGTGGGACATTATGCCAAGAATTATTTTATTCTAAATGTGTTTTAATGGGAAAATAGGAAAAAATGTGGGAACAAATTATTATTTTTCAGTTTTCAGCCATTATAGTTTTTAAATAATGCATGCTACTGTAATTAAAACCCATAAAATGTATTTGCCCTTTTGTCCCTGTCATAAAACCGTTTAAATTAAGTCCCGATCACAATGTTTGGCACCAATATTTTATTTGGAAATAAAGGTGCATTTTTTTCAGTTTTGCGTCCATCCCTAATTACAAGCCCATAGTTTATAAAGTAACAGTGTTGTACCCTCCTGACATAAATATTTAAAAAGTTCAGTCCCTAAGGTAACTATTTATGTATTTTTTTTATTTTACATTTTTTTATTTTTTTTTAATTACAAAAAAAAAAAATTGGGAGTGTGGGAGGTAGTGAGTTAATTTTTTGTGTAAAAGTAATTTATTTGTATGTGAAAAATGTTTAGGGTGTGGTTTTACTATTTGGCCACAAGATGGCCACAGTAACTTTTTGTTTTAATGCGACCTCCAAGCGTCCTTCCGGACTCTTGGAGGAAGTACTAGGCGGCTGGGTAAGTGTGTTTTTTTTTTCACAATGACCGCGCTGCTCATCGGAGAGCAGCGGATCATTGCGGGGCTTAGATCAACGAACGGGAATGGATTTTCTCGTACATTGATCTCCGGGCAAGCGGCGGGCGGCGTGTTTACGAACGGCCGGCGGCGTGTTTACGAGCGGGAGCGCGGGCAGCGGCGGGAGTGCGCAAAGTACGGATTTCTCCGTCCCTGGGGGTTAAAGGATAGAAAAAGGGACGGAGAAATCCGTACGGGCGGGGGTAAAGTGGTTAAAGTACACTCTGATTATGTTCTTTTATGAACCTCCCCTTTTTTACTGAGATGATGCTATGACATATATAGAAACTGTATATAAATGTCTATATGATAAAACTCTTTCTATTAGACTACGCTTTGTACAAGAGATGCAACTGGATCCCCTTCTTTTCTTCTTTTTTTTTTCTTTTTTTTTTCTTTCTCTTCTCTCCTCCTTTTTCTTATTGTTATTTTGTATTTTAACCGTCCTGGCGGTAACCCCGAATGTAGTTCGGGGTAAGCCGCGCAGGAGGTTTTCTCCGGCCCTACTGGGACGATTTTCTTATTTTTTTTTTTGCTGGACGCAGCTAGCACACTGATCGCCGCCACCCCGCACCCAATCGCCGCTATACGTTGCGGCGCGCGGCCCCCCCCCCAGACCCCATGTGCTGCCTGGCCAATCAGTGCCAGGCAGCGCCGAGGGGTGGATCGGGACTCCCAATGACGTCACGACGTCGGTGACGTCGGTGACGTCATCCCGCCCTGTCGCCATGGCGACGGGGGGAAGCCCTCCAGGAAATCCCGTTCTTTGAACGGGATTTAATGATTGGAGATCACCGAAGGTGATCGAAGCGGGCGGGGGGCTATCATGTAGCGAGCCCTGGGCTCGCTACATGATTTAAAAAAAAACAAAAACTGCCGCGCTGCCTCCTGGCGGAATTTTTCATACCGCCAGGAGGGTTAACTGTGTTTTATGTTTTTGTTTATAAGAAAACTTCTCATTTAAAAATAAATAAATAAAAAAAAAAGAGTACCAGTGGGGAAGCTATTAGTATATCTTGCGAAACTTATGCACGGAAGTAACGGTAATATTGCTGTGCACTGTGCAGGCACTGTAATATTATTATGTTTAAAGAACAACTACCAGAGAAACTGTTCTTCTGTAAACCCCACATACCGATAGAGCTTTTAGCCAGCAACAATAGAAAGCTTTTCAGAAGTCTATCATCACAGCCTGTGTGAAAAATATGCCTTGTTTACCAGCTGTTTGTAACAATTTGTGTCGGCATTGGGCTAGAGGCTAGAGCTATACCGTGTAGCTAGGTTCCGCTTCTCTGTTACTATTCACAGAGGAATGTTTTACTGTTTGTTTCTGCCCTGCCTGCTTTCTCACTGATCATATGAGAACAGCTAGGGGATTTTTAGATACAGACAAGGATCTGAAAAGAATGACTTGTACTTTTTCCTTACTTGGATGCTCCCATCCATTTGGGCTATTTCTGGCTGTAAACTGTTTACTTTAGACTGCAAGACACACAGAGAGAGAGAGAGAGAGAGAGAGAGAGAGAGAGAATGAAAGAGAGGGATAGGGAGTGGGGAACACAGAGCTGCAGCTGATGATTATTTACACACATTTGAAGCTATATTTCTGCTTTCTATCATTCTGAACAGATTCCCGTCACAGACATTACGGCCAGTGAAGATTGGTTCTGTATGCAGGATGTGCTGGACACGGTCCTCCATAGTAATGCCCACAGTAAAAAACGTTCTCTGTAAATGTCATATTTTCTTCACATAAAACCAGTGGCGTAGCTAGGGCGCTTTGGGATCCAGTGTGAGTTTTACATTACACCCCCCCCCAGCACTCTATACATAGCAATTTATACAGCGCACCAAAACCTGTCAAGGACAACACAGTGTCAGAGGTGCAAGAGGTGGATGGGAAACAGTTTGTTAATGATTACTACTATTAAAAGCATCTATACAAGTGATTATTATCAACACAGGACCAATAAAGAGTAAATACTGCAGTTGAAGTAGGGGCCCTTGGGGTCCCTCTGGCCCAAGGGCCCCGGCGTGGTTGCAGCCGCTGCACCCCCTATTGCTATGCCACTGCATAAAACATGAAAAGAGGGGAAAAAAAGCCTTTGTATTGCTATTTGCTAGTAACTACTGGAAACATATGTGGTATTCAGAATTTTAGTAAACTTACTTTGATAGTTATCCTTTAATGAATCATTCCCATAATTACCTATTTCATCAGTTTGCATACACTTTAGATTTGCTTTAACAGCTTCATGGTTATGATGTATTTAACATGGGAAATTTTGTTTTTAATAACTCTGCAGGTTTTGTAAAGGGAAATGTTTTGATGGATCTCAGTATGGGTTCCGTCATTCATCACCTCTACTCAGCTTGTGATGTCTTTAAGGAGATATATATACTTAAGCTCAATGAGAAATGTAAGATGGAGACAAGCAGATGGAAGGACTCTCACAATGGAGCTTATGATTGGACGCACGCATCAGCCCATGCCTCCCAGTTAGAAGGAAAGAGGTGAGCTGTTGTGTAAATGCGATCTATGGAAGGATGAAAGACCTTATTGCTCATGTGTATGGTGTAAGGCACAAAGTATTCCAGCAGCACAGAGTATTTCAAGCGTTTGATAAATTAAGGAGTAGTGATGATATTAATCGGCTAATTACGATTATGCAAAATTTCACATACATTTTTGCAATTATGGCCATATGTAATTACGATTTGGACATTCCATTGATTTCGGGTAATCCATTTGTAATTTTGTGCATAATGTTTGCATACGTTTCACACAATTTTGTGCTGTCTTTAGTTGATAATAGCAAAGCATGAAATCATCACCAATATTGATACGTATATTAAGGGGAATGGAAACAAGTATAAAAAAATAATTTTACAAAAAGACCTTGTGGTTTTTGAGAAAAAAAGATTAATAAGGCAACAGAAAACTGTTTTTTAAACTTAGAAAAATAGTCTAAAAACCATTTTTCCTTTTTATTTTTAGAAACTGAGAAACTCAATCGAGATTCTCAAAAACTAGAAGGTCTATTCAAAATATTCTTCCACTCTCAGGCTGGGAACACACTTAGCAGAAACGCTAGCGTTGCGGAAAACACAGCATACATGTGTATGTACAGTGCCAAGCACACAAATAACCATGCTGTGTTCCGTTCCTTTTTTATTGGACTGAGTCAGACTACAGTGTGACTGTCACTGATAAGAAATTACAACTATAAAACACTTTCCTAGCAAAAAAAGGCTTCTGAGAGCAGTAAAGAGATAAAAAGGTCAGTAGTTCATAGTCAGTGTGATTGCATCCTAATACCTCTAACACTTACACTCCCCTCTGACTGTACCCCCAGATTTTAGCTCTGGCATACTTCAATGAATGTTTCATTGAGCAAAAACAACAAAACAGTAAAAACTTAAAAAGTAGATTTAAATATAAAATAAAACTGTGAAATATCTTAAAAAGTATTTTTTACGAGAAGGGGGATAGATACAATTGTTGATTTCATTTGTTTATTTTCACCTTGGGTGTCCTTTAAGGTTCCTGACAATTTTGGCATATTGGCTGTGTCACTATTGACACAGCAATAACTTGATATTACCTATGCCACCACAGTTATACATATGTTTTTCAGGACAATATAGCTATGGTGGCCATATAGTATGGTGGCCATACACGGTACAATAAAAACGTTCAATTTTCTTGTTTATTCGATCTAAATGATCGAATTGAATGAAAGTTGAAAATATTTTTTTTTTTCGATCAAGAAATTCGAACGATTATCCCGTTTTTTCGGGAAAAATGATCGGACATGCTGGAAAAATGTTTATATTCGATCTAACGGAATAATCGAACTAAATTATCTAATTGAAAAATTGTACCATGTATGGCCACCCTAAGGTAACATTTTTTTCAAGTATTATTTAATTTAACAGGGCAATTTATTGAGAAAAATTAGGCGTAAACACAAACAAACGGCAAATTTTTTCATGTTTCTCCCTTCCTAACTTTTTTACATGACAAGTGTCACATTTTTAAAACACCTCAAAATAAATTATTTGGCTCATCACTAGTTGGGCAAGTAGCGTACGATTATCGTCAGCCTGTAGCGATTGCATGCGATCGCTGGGGCGCATAGTTTGAGGACCCCAGTGCTGTATAGATGTATTGCTAGGCAACAACATTTTAATGCATCTACACAGCATTGGGTGTCTGATAGTGATCCCATCCGATCACTATGGGCAGCAGCCATTACAGGTGTCTAGGAATTACGGTACAAGTACAGGTGACACAAGGGGTTAATTAGTTTGGTAGGGGTTAAAAGTTCTTTAAAAAAAACACTTTATCTTTTTTATTTTACACTGTCCCTTTAAAGAATAAAAAGGTTTTTTTTTTCATTGTAACTTTATGTGAATGACTGCTGCTAGCAGCAGTCATTCACAATTGGATCAATGCATGCATGTGCACGAGCACACGCACGAGCGATGGGGGTACACACATTATGCATTATGCAAATGTGAATGGGAACTTCCTCCCCCAGATTCTTACCTATGGAGAGGGAAGGCTCTGGGAAGGCTCTGAGTCCTATAGAGCTTTCCCCCTCCTCTCACAGTCCGCTTGTTCCAGCGCGGTCACCTCCGGTAGCAGTACCAGTCAAATATTGCTCTGTGCCGCTGCAGGAGGCTTCGGAAGTCTTCGAGAGTCCAAGTCCTCCTAAAAAAAGGGCAGCTCCATCCTGCGCCTGCGCTAGCACGTGCTCACGCATGCACAATATGGAGCAACCTGTCTTTGGGAGCACGTGGACTCTCGAAGACTTCCCATGGAGGGGGATTCAAATGGAAGTGACATTGCTGGAACGAGGGGACCATGAGAGTAGTGAAGAGCACAAATTTAGCAAAATTGTAAATTTGCATCGTAATTCAAATATTCAAAAAGAGTTAAAAAAATCCCTTTATTTGTATTTTTAAAATACATTTTCTCAAAAACTACAAGGTCTTTTTGGAAAATATTTTTTTTTACTTGCATCCACGATTCTCCTTAACCACTTAAGGAAAACAGGCTTAAAAAACCCTAGTGACCAGGCCATTTTTTTCCAATTAGGCCACTGCAGCTTTAAGGCCATGCTGCAGGGCCGTACAACTTAACTTACAGGTGATTCCCCCCCCCCCCCCCATCTCCCCACCAACAGAGCTTTCTGTTGGGGTGGTCTGATCCCTGCTGGCGTGTTTTTTTATTTATATTTATTTATGTTTAATTTTTAAATAAATTGTACTATTTTTTCCTTTATTTTATAGTAACCCCGCCTCCCACCCCCGCTAGCCAATGACAGCGATCAGCTGTCATGGGCTGATGCCTATGACAGCAGATTGCCTTTGTGCCTCTGTAAGGGACAGCGCTGCCTTAGATCGCAGTGCTGTATAGTGTTAATAGACGGCGGTTTCCTGTCTAACAGTCTCTTATTGTTGATTGCCGCTGGGAGACTGATGGCGGAGTTCCGTCATTCAAGCGGAAATGTGCGCTTCAGCGCGTGCAATCTATTGCAAAACATGCCCCCAGGACTTCTCGCCGATCAGCGTGTGGCTGTTGCCGCATCCTCACCAATTGGCGTGGAGCGGTTGTTAAGTAGTTAATGGACTAGATACTTCCAGGCAAAATTCTAAAAAAATCTGCTCACCTGAGGCTTCCTCCAGCCCCTGGCAGCCGTCCTGTACCCTCTCCAGAGTTCCGGTGGCTCCCGGTCTCCTCCGCTGTAGATGCCGTCCTCGCCAGGTCGGCTTTCTGGGTCGGCTTCTTGTGCGCTCCACCGTGCGGGTCACATGTTAGCGCTGATGTCACGTTACATCAAATAATGTATGCAGGGACGTACATACAGTATATTAGGGGGAAAAAAAGCCTGCAGACATATACACACAAGCACAATTACTTTTACTTATTCCTGTAAAACCAAAGACACGTACAACTGCTGCTGCTGCATTTGATCTGTGTTCAGTCATCAGAGCAGTAGAGTAGTGTCCTTGTGTGTTCCTGGCTCAGATGGGGAGAGATAAGTGTATAACTCAAGCCGGGACACTACCTAGCTGGGTAGATAAATAAATATATGTTTACTGAGCTGCTTCTCCCATCACAGGTCCTGCTCCCTGTGTTGCATTTCAGCACACAGATATGGAGAACACAGGCAGAGAGGGGGCGAGCTTCAGCAGAACTCAGGCAGAGAGGGGGACGGGCTTGAGCAGAACACAGGCAGAGAGGGGGCTAGCTTCAGCAGAACTCAGGCAGAGAGGGGGGCGGGCTTGAACAGAACACAGGCAGAGAGGGGGCGAGCTTCAGCAGAACTCAGGCAGAGAGGGGGTGGGCTTGAGCGGACTGCTCTCACTGCTATGGAGCTTCCTGATAAAGCAGCCGACTGAGAGTTCAGTGTGTGTTTTTTACTGCGGGGAAGGGGGGGGGGGAATTACAGCTCACAGGGCAGAATGAAACAGACAGCAGGGTAAGAGTCTGTTCTCATGTCCCTACTAGTATATAGTATTAATTAAAGCAGGTTGCTTTGTCTCTGGTACACTTTAAAGCCTCTGTTATTTTTGTTTCTCAGTGCCCAAGCCCAGGACAAGGATCAGCAACTAAAGGCAGCCATCCGTCACATTATACCCTGTAACTTTGATAATGAAAATATTACTCATCCTGAAGAGCTCCCGCTTGCCGATTGTGTCACCAGTATAACTATTCTGGAAGCCATCAGTGAAGATGAAGATGGTTTAATGAGGAACCTGGAAAAAATGTCAAAGCTGCTGAGACCTGGAGGACACCTGGTACTAATGGTGGCCTTAAATGCATCTTACTTTGTGGCTGGAGGAGAGAAGGTTCATCTGCTTACAGTTGATGAAAGCCTTATAAAAAATGCCCTCAGCAAGCTGGGCTTTGTTGTTGATTATTGCGCAGAGCAGAAAAGAAGGAACAAGAGCACACTTGCTGATCATACAGCTATTATGTTCATCACAGCTTGCAAGACCAAGTAGTTCAAGATAGCTACCAATCGTTATCTCAAAGCATACGCAGCAATCAACCCGTGAAAATATACAACAGAGCATCTATTAGGTTTAGGAAAGATTTAGGGGAATGTATCAGGTTATGGTTACTGATCAGAAGGTGTGGGTGATTAGATTGTGAGCTCCTCGGAAAACAGTCAATAACATGATTACTGTATGTACTCTGTAAAGTTCTGCAGAAGATGCCAGTGCTACATAAATACATAATAATATGGCCGGACATTAGACTATGGCTATGGTAGGATTGTGAGCTCCTCTGGGGACAGTCAGTGACATGACTATGTACTCTGTAATGTGCTGCAGAAGATGTAAATGCTATATAAATAAATAATAATATTAATATTAATATTAATAATAATAATAATAATAATAATAATAATAATAATAATAATAATTAATAATATCTGTGAAGTGCTGCAGGTGAAATAATTACACAGCAGAGTCACAGTTATCCAGAACTCAACTAATCAGAAGTCTCAACCAACCAGAACAAATCTTCGGCAGTACTCACAGTGGTGAAGGGCAACTTTTTAAGCTTTTGCTATGCTTAAAGAGGAACTCCAGTGAAAATAATGTAATAAAAAAAAGTGCTTAATTTTTACAATAAGTATGTGTTAAATGATTTAGTCAGTGTTTGCCCATTGTAAAATCTTTCCTCTACCTGATTTACAATCTGACATTTATCACATGGTGACATTTTTACTGCTGGCAGGTGATATCACTGGAAGTAGCTGCTGCTTGCTTTTTTGACAGTTGGAAACAGCTGTAAACAGTTATTTACCACAATGCAACAAGGTTCACATACAGGAAACTGCCAGGACCATGTTCCTCACAGTTTTCTGTGGGAGGGGTTTCACCACAATATCAGCCATACAGCGCCCCCTGATGATCCGTTTGTGAAAAGGAAAATATTCCTCATGGGAAAGGGGGTATCAGCTACTGATTGGGATGAAGTTCAATTCTTGGTTACGGTTTCTCTTTAAAGACTGGATTGGATGGATGGACCATGGCTGTCACAAGGTTAATATACTTTCAATTACTGTATTTTTACATTCAACCTCTTGAGGACTGCAGGGCTAAACCCCCCCCCCCCCCCCCCCCCCAGTGACCAGGCCATTTTTAGTAAAATTGGCCACTGCAGCTTTAAGGCCAAGCTGCAGGGCCGCACAACACTGCACACAAGTGATCCCCCCCTCCTTTACTCCCCACCAACAGAGCTCTCTGTTGGTGGGGTCTGATCGCTCCCCATGTTTATTTTTATTGCAATAAATATTATTGTATGTGGTTTTTTTTTTTAAACTGTCTCTTTAAACCCCCTCCCTCCCTCCCCACAGCCAGCCAATTACGGCGATCGGCTGTCATAGGCTTCTGCCTATGAGAGCCGATCACTCTCTTGTCCCCCAGGGGCTGTCCCCAGTGCAGCGCTGCTGCTGATCGCAGCGCTGCACAGTGTAAATAGACTGCGATCACGCCGTCCAACAGTCTCCGGAGCGGCTACAGTCTACCGAGCGGCAATAGCCACTTGGAGACTGAAGGCGGGTCGGAGCTCCGCCCCCCAAGCAGGAGATGTGTGCGCAGCATGCACGCGATCTCCTGCATTAGCTGGTCCCAGGACTTTACGCCAATCGGCGGTCTTGGGGCTGCCGCCGCGGCCACGCCCATCGGCGTGACGTGGGCGGAAAGAGGTAAATACAGAGTTCATGGTATGTATACAGAGTCGGGGATTGTACTGTATTAACTAGACCTATTTTTAACATTCAGGCCCAAATGCAATTCACTTTTTCTCCGAAGTTTTCTCCTAGGTGATCATTTTTCATCTTCTCTTTAAACTAACTTTTTAGTATTTAGCAATTGAAAAAGTACCAAGAGTGGTAGAAAAATTAGTAGCAAAATTATTTTGTGTATTTTCTTGCTTGCTGGGAGTCTAAAACACATTTTATTGACAAGGTGTGAACATATCAACTTGGAGAAAACTTAAGAGAAAAGGTTAATTGCAACCAGAATGCACACTCATCTGGCATCAGCCAATCCCCGTGCCGGAAAACGGGGACTTTGCTGTAATAATAATAATAATAATAATAATATTAATGGGCAGGCAAGTGGGCTCTTTAATTGTTTATCAACCTGCCATGCTTACTCGATAAACAACGTGGGGGCAGCCATACTACACGCTAGATTTTTATACTAACAAGACAATGACGAATGATTGCCTTGGAAGAGGGTTATTTATTTAGAGTGTTTACAAAGTGTAATAAATATTTGTTGGTTGCTATGGGCAATAACACTACACCTTTGTCTGGCACCATATCACAGAAATTGTGACATAACTTGACACTCGTCACAGCAGCAGCAAAGGAGATAGAACTGAGTAGACATCTTCAAAGTTTAAGGAGTTTATTCGGCAAAACAGATATACAGGTGTATTCATCAGCAATCTTTGTTACATGTTCGTTACCTCAGCGAAGCAATCAATCTGTAGTAAGTCATCTTAACCACCTGAGCGGTATGGACAAGCTCAGCTCGTCCATACCGCCGCAGGGGATCGCATGGCCCCGGGTTTTTTTAAAAATGAATTGTTTTATATCATGTAGCTAGCAATTGGCTAGCTACATGTGTCCTCCGATCGCTGCCGGCACCCTCTGATCCCCCAATCGCCACCCTGATACATACCTCCCCCCGGATCACACGATGGCGCAGCTTCCAGGCGTCGCTAAGAGGAGGAGCGGGCCTGCGCATGACGTCATGACGACGATGACGTCAAACGTAATGTCCGATCGTCGCCATAGCCACGACAGAAGGTGTTCCCTCCCGCGGCCGCGTGGCCGTCTATATACGTAGTAGAGAAGATTGCACTGTGACAAAGTGAAGTATCACCCCACTGCACCCCATAATTTGTGAACATCAATGCCATAACTAAGCCTATCCACATTCTTAGAAATATTGTAGACAATTGAAAAAAAAAATCAGTTGAGAACAACCTGGAGGCCCTTTTTATTCTTTACTCAAAAATGTCAGTAGCCAGGCTGTCACATGATCTTTTGGCATCAGCAGTTTTTGAATCACACAGCTAGATTAAAATTAAAATTTTAGCCCCCCCCCCAAAAAAAAGAAAAAAATCGCTGTGGAGCGCTCTGGGTGATTTATAGGACTTGCATGTCAGTTGCAAGTTGTCTGCTGTTGCGAATGCTTACGTGTGAGCGCATAGACCCTAGTCAGATCTTACAGTGTGTTAGAACCAGCCGGAGCTGGGAATTCACACTTAGTCAGATTCCGTTGATAGCTTTTAGTACTATTGTATTATAGACTTGTGTACCATTCTTTAGTCTAGTTCCCAGGTGTTGAAACCAGGGACTTCACACCTAGACTAGGATATTGCTATATTACTACTGTTTATCTGTTATGATCTCTTGCTTTCCTGACTACTCTCTCGCTTACTGATTCGGTACTTCTGATTATCTGTTGCCGACACTGCCTGTACCTTGATACCGAATCAGTCTTCCGCCTTTGTACTGTATCTGTCCGTTTGTTGCTGATGTTGCTTGTCTGACCTCTCTGTCCTCACTTGTGGCTCTTGCCACTAGTGAGGGAAATCTCAAGGGCTGTCACCTAGCCCTTAGGTGATCAGCCTTGCTGTACTGTCTGTGACACTTGCTCCTCAGGTGTCTATTGGCTGCAAGCAGTGTCTGTTGATCTCCTGCTCCTCAGGAGATCATCTTGCAGCACAGGCAGTGGTCCCTACTCCTCGGGGGTTCACTGGCTGCAGTGCAGTCTGATTCCCTGCTCCTCAGGGAATCCTTGGCTGTAGTATACTCATAATCACTCATTCCACCTGTGACCACCCTTGCAGCACAGTCAGTGGTCCCTGCTCCTCAGGTGTCCACTGGCTGCAGTACTATCTGAATTCCCTGCTCCTCAGGGAATTCTTGGCTGCAGTACAGTCTGTATTCCCTGCTCCTCAGGGGATCCTAGGCTATAGCTTGGTCTTGATCACCTGCCCTCCAGGTGATCATTCTCTCTAACACCGCCAGTGATCCCTGCTTCTCAGGCGTCCACTGGCTGCAGTGCAGTCAGAATCCCCTGCCCCTCAGGGGATCCTTGGCTGCAATATTGTCTGTATCTCCCGCTCCTCGGGAGATAATTTCTCTATTACTGTTGCACCAAACACCATACCACATTAGGTGTCCTGTGTCTAGCTATACTAGTATTATTGGTGATTCTGCAGATCACCAATAATCAGAAAAATCTGTGTTGCTGACAACAATCGTTACAGTATCTTTCCCCTGTTGGACTTGTCGCCCTGTGTCTGGAAGGCTGCCAACTCTTCCGCGCTGATGTGTTATGCACACCCCTCTCCAGGCCCCTCTACGCACACTCCCTGTTATTTACATAAGCCAGCAGCCTCTCTGCTCTCTGATATCAGTGAGAGCTGGATAAAAATCCTCCTCTGTTAGGCTGTGAAAGGAGCTGGCTGACACATAATGAGGAATTACAGACACAGGCAGAGCTGTCTGCAGGAAGCCTGTCACTATTCAGCGGATGAGAGCTGCAGGGGACAGAAGGTAAACACACAAATGATCTCTTGAGATTCAAAAGGAAAGCTGTATACAGTCTGCTTGTGTGTGGATGTATTTTCTATGTGTGAACATACTGTACATCAACCTACTTCCTGTTTTAATGGCCACTTTGTTTGTTTATAAACAAACTTTTTAAAACTGTTTTTCACTACTTTTAATGCGGCGGGGAGTGGCGAAATTGTGACAGAGGGGAATAGTAGATGTCCCCTAACGCACTGGTATGTTTACTTTTGTGCGATTTTAACAATACAGATTCTCTTTAAGTGTGTATAGCGCCTACATATATAGCATCAACATTTTTTTTTTGCAGAGCTATACAGAGTATATATATTGTCTTGTCACTTAACTATCTCTCAAGGGAGCTCACAATCTAATCCTTACAATAGTCATATGTCTATATCATAATCTAGGGGCAATTTTTTGGGGGAAAACCAATTCACTTATTTGCATGTTTTTGGGGATGTGGCAGTAAATCAAAGTTCCTGGAGAAAACCCATGCAGACACAGGGAGAACATACAAACTCCATGCATAGTACCCTGACTGGGATTTGAACCAGGGACCCAGCACTGCAAGGCGAGAATACTAATCACTACTCCTGCCCATAGTCTTTCATATTTTTTTAGTACGTATTTCATCGAGGACTTCGGTACATTGGAGTTTGTATTTTGCATTTTAAAAGCTTTAGAGAGGGTTATCAAAAACCATCATTTGGATTTTGAATGAGAACAGTGTAAAACCACAATAGTTCCTGCGTTTGACAAAGCATGCTTTACCTTGTCCTATAACCTTGCCTTTGAAGTGCTTTGCTGATTCTTTTAAATTACAATGAGTGATTGTGACCAAATAAAATAAAAAAAAATCATATGCAAATAAAATAAGAATTTGACCTGTGTTTGGGGTTATTGTCTTGTTGGAATAATCAACTCCTGCGTAAGTTAAACTTTGGGACTGATGCTAGAACATTATCCTGCTGAATGTGTTGATATTGGGTTGAATTCACCAGACCCTCGACTTTAACAAGGGACCCAGTCACTGAAGTAGCCACAAAGCCCCATTGCATGATGGAACCTCCATCACATTTGACAGTAGACAGCTGTAATGATCTGGGTTCGCTTTCCGTCGTCAGCACACACCAAGTGCGCTGAAGCAGATGGAAATCCCCACAATCACAGAAGCAGAGTACCCAGTATATGTAAATACATTTGTAGAGGAGAATTCCAACCAGCAGATGGAGCTGTGGGGTACAGAGGAACAAGACCTCTGTACAACCACAGATGCCAGATTGAAATTGCATGACGTGGAGCAGCACTGGGTGATATAAACAAGGTAGTAACTCAATAGAGAGCAAGAACAGAGACAGACTGTATGAATGTCTACCAATCTAGTCGCCACCCAGCGACGGTAGACATTTCACAACCGAACAGACCAGAGTGAGAAAGCCAATCGCAAGAGAGGTGCTTGCTGTCACAAACACAAGACTGAGCAAAGATAGAGCATGAATTGAGTAAAGGAATACATAGCAAATAACTACAATCCGAACGCCAAAGAAAATAATAAATGAACTAGCTAAATGCAGTCACCACACGTTATGCGCAACAGTGACAAGCGCGTTAATAGAACAGTCACCGCACATTAAGCGCAACAGTGACAAACGTACCAACTCTGACTAACAAATGAAGACAAACAGATAGCGGGAACGCTTGCTAATCAGTTGTCTAACACCAGACAACAGCAAGCGTTCACTCCAGACAAAACAGACTAAACGATTCACTATCAGCCACCGCTGGAGATATTGCAATCGCAGGACAAGACAAAACTAGGCAGTGCAAATAATAAACAAAACTGACAGCACTAGTAGGAGCGCAAAATGCACTCCCCAATAATAAACTACACTAGAATATTCATCAATGAGATACAAAAAGGCTGAGGCTCTAAAGTCAGTCTTCAACAAACAGAACCTATGACAAGCAAGGAATTCTGGGAGAAAGTGACGTTTATACTGAAAACCTTCAAAGGAAGCAGAAATACAAATTGCAAGATAAGTGGATGCAAATCAGTCACCACAGCAGCCTCCCGAATCTTGCCAGCTGAGAAAAAGGCCTCTTTTCCCTGGACTGAATTATGCAACCTGCATAGCAAACCAACAAACTGTCCAGGGAATCAAGGTCAGCAGAGCGGATTCTTACACTTCTGTTATGCAAAGTTTATATTTTGGTATGACTAAATCAATTTTTGACTCTGTGGTGTAAATGTAGATAGAGCATCTCTCTCATCACCCTGCCAAACAAATGTTCTTTGTGCAAATCATTCTGAATTGTAGTAGAACGACGTACAGATACACCCTCTGCAGCAAGATGTTCTTGCTGATATTTGGAGGTGATCATTGAGTTGCCTGTAACCATTCTCACAAGCCCCTGCATATGCCGTTCCTTTATTGTTCTTGACCTGCTAGACCAATGGGCGGCTTTTCCAAAGAGGCAAAGGGGGGTCATCCTCTCTCCCCCTTGTGTCCTTCTTCATGCCCCTTTGTGTATTTCTGTGTTCTCTATTGTCCCTCTTGTGTCCTCCTTGCTGGTCCTTTTGTCCCTGTGTCCTTATTTATTCTCCTATGTCCTCCTTTTTGTCTCCTGTGTCCTCCTTTTTGTGCCCCTTTGTCCTCATTTTTATACCCGTCCCCTGGTTTGTCCCTCTATGTCCTCCTTTTTGTACCCCTATGCCATTGTTTCTCCCCTTGTCCTCCTTTTTTTATCCCTATGTCCTCCTTTTTGTCCCCTTTTGTCCTACTTGTCCTTGTTTGTTCCCCTGTGTCCTCCTTTTTGTCCTCTTGTGTCCTCGTTTGTCTCCCTGTGTCTCCTTTTTTGTCACCCTATGTCCTTGTCTGTCTCCCTGTGTCTCCTTTTTTGTCACCCTATGTCCTTGTTTGTCTCCCTGTGTCTCCTTTTTTGTCACCCTATGTCCTTGTTTGTCTCCCTGTGTCTCCTTTTTTTGTCACCCTATGTCCTTGTTTGTCTCCCTGTGTCCTCCTTTTTTTGTCACCCCATGTCCTTGTTTGTCTCCCTGTGTCTCCTTTTTTGTCACACCATGTCCTTGTTTGTCTCCCTGTGTCCTCCCTTTTTTGTCACCCTATGTCCTTGTTTGTCTCCCTGTGTCCTCCTTTTTTTGTCACCCTATGTCCTTGTTTGTCTCCCTGTGTCCTCCTTTTTTTGTCACCCTATGTCCTTGTTTGTCTCCCTGTGTCCTCCTTTTTTGTCACACCATGTCCTTGTTTGTCTCCCTGTGTCTCCTTTTTTGTCACCCCATGTCCTTGTTTGTCTCCCTGTGTCCTCCTTTTTTTGTCACCCTATGTCCTTGTTTGTCTCCCTGTGTCCTCCCTTTTTTGTCACCCTATGTCCTTGTTTGTCTCCCTGTGTCCTCCTTTTTTTGTCACCCTATGTCCTTGTTTGTCTCCCTGTGTCCTCCTTTTTTTGTCACCCTATGTCCTTGTTTGTCTCCCTGTGTCCTCCTTTTTTGTCACACCATGTCCTTGTTTGTCTCCCTGTGTCTCCTTTTTTGTCACACCATGTCCTTGTTTGTCTCCCTGTGTCTCCTTTTTTGTCACACCATGTCCTTGTTTGTCTCCCTGTGTCCTCCTTTTTTTGTCACCCCATGTCCTTGTTTGTCTCCCTGTGTCCTCCTTTTTTTTGTCACCCCATGTCCTTGTTTGTCTCCCTGTGTCCTCCTTTTTGCCACCCTGTGTTCTTGTTTGCCCCCCTTTGTCCTCATTTTTGTCCCCGTGTCCTCATTTGTTACCCTGTGTCCTCCTTTTTGTCCCCGTGTCCTCATTTGTTACCCTGTGTCCTCCTTTTTGTCCCCGTGTCCTCATTTGTTACCCTGTGTCCTCCTTTTTGTCCCCGTGTGTTCATTTGTTACCCTGTGTCCTCCTTTTTGTCCCCCGGTGTCCTCATTTGTAACCCTATGTCTTCCTCTTTGTCTCCCTGTGTCCTTGTTTTTCCACCTGTGTCCTTATTTGTCCCCTTGGGTCCTTGTTTTTCCCCATGTCTACCTTTTTGTCCTCCGTGTCCTTGCTTGTCCCCCAGTTTCCTCTGTTCTTCCCATGCAGAGTTAATAGCAGCGGAAGCCGATTGCGTCTCTCACCTGATACAAGGGTGCCGGCACTTATCAGAGACCTCTCCTCTCCCTCAATGTACCCCTACTGCGGTCATGTGTAATAACGGGATCAGGAAAAGCTGTGGGGGAACAGTGAGGCAGAGGAAAGGCCGCTGATTGCAGCCGGGCCGGTTCTAGACAGGCACATATGAGGGAGCAGTCAGAAATCTACACCATGTGTACACATCATGTTTGAGCACATTTTTACTTTTAAGTTTAAATTGCTTCGTTTTTTATTGCTTGCTTTAAACGGACCTGAACTCTTGCACAGGACAGAAGGAAAACATAGAAAATGCACACTGTATGTATGTAGAGAGTTTAGACTGTCTAATCCCTCCTCATCTGTGTCCAATCACAAATTGTAATTTGATATCTCCCGTGTGTAACCTGACTTCCATGGCAGATAGGCTCATTTGAAAGCACAGATGTTAACAATATGTCTGCTTCCATGAAAGCAGGAAGTAGACACACTGCAGATTATTGAAAATTTTGTATCAGCCGTAACAAAGAAATGCTTTCCTTTCCAGCTTAGTATGCTGTTGCTTATCTTTTCAGAGCAGAGAGGAAGTTCTGAGTTCAGAAAGGGCAGACATCAGGTTAGCCTGGTAAAGGCAGACAGAGGTCCACTTTAAAACATTCAGCGGCAGAAGTGGACGTTGGGGAAGGGGAACAGACTAGAGAAACTACTGGTCTGCCTAGTATGTATCAGGCAGAAATGAGAATGGTGGCCGTCTGGCAGAAGTGATGGCGTGGTGTGTGACACAGCACAGGCAGCACAGTGCTCTCTCTCTCACTGACTGTCTCCATCTGGCAAGGCGCTGTGCTGCATTAAAGCCTAGCAGTCATGTGACCGGCCGCTGTCAGCTGATGTGACGTCGCTCTTTCTGACTAATGTTGCAACGTTGCGTTCCATCCAAAATGAAACCGGCGGCTTGGCTGATTGATATATGGGTAAAGCAGCGGCAGAAAAGGCGAAGAGATTTGAGGGGGCGAGACATCTATTTGAGGGGTCTCCGCCCCCTCTTGTGCCCCCCCTAGAGCCAGCCCTGGATTGCAATGGGCGCCCTCTGATCAGATGAGAGACACACCCACTGCTACCTGCAGTTAATTACTCTGCACAGAGCAGAGGAGGACATGGGGGACAAAGGATGAGTACAGGTAGTCCCCAACATCACGGCAGATCAGCGGTTTATATTGGTGGGAGTTTATAAGTCTGGGACTCCCTGTATTCCGACTATAAGATACAGTGGGCTCGATTCACAAAATGGTGCTAACTCAATTAGCACGCCTAAAAGCTTCGGGCGGGCTAACTAGGGTGCTAAGCAGTTAGCACGCCTAAAGCACGCGCGCAAAATTTAGTGCTGCCCGAAGCGCACGAAACGTCGCACCGGGTGCGCCCAAAACGTTGCACTTTGTGACATTTCGGGCACACTCGGTGCAACGTTTTAGGCGCACCCAGTGCAACGTTTTGCACGCTCCGTGCAGCGCTGAACTTTGCGCGTGCTAACTTAGCACACAAAACTTTGCGCTCCCTAAAGGGCTTAAGGCGTGCTAAGGGGCTTTTAGGTGTGCTAACTAAGTTAGCACCATTTTGTGAATCAAGTCCAGTAACTTTTCCTCCCCACTTTTGCGAGAAGGAAAGTGTGTCTTATAGTCCGAAAATACGGTTCTTACATTTTTAGCATTTTTTTTTATAAAGTTGAACCTGCACTTCACCTCTCTATAAAGTTATCAACACAGAATATAAACTTTTTGGTAAGAGACATGAATAGTCATTTGCATCAAAAGTCAGATAGTAAACAAACATCAGTCAGCTGAATCCTCATGACTGACTTGCGAGTGTAGCAAACAGTTATGGGAAGATATTACTACACAGTACTTTGTGTGACTACCTGGTGCTGTATGACTATAAAGGCAACACCATTGTCTAATTGTTCCATTGTTCCCCCTGAAACGCACTGCCCCCCTTCAATCAGTGATGAACGCGGCTGCAAGACTCATCCATTCTTCGCACCGCTCTGCATCCACATCTCCCCTTTGTGAATCCCTTTGTGAATCCGTCTCAGGATAAGTTTCAAGATTCTATGCCTGGCGTATAAATCTGTGCACAAAACATGCCCTACCTACATCTCGCAGCTTGTTCACAAGTATACACCAGGTCGCCCCCTCCGTTCCTCCAACGACCTTCGCCTCACCACCCCGCGCATTTCACACTCCCATGCCCGCCTGCAGGATTTCTCAAGAGCTGCCCCCACCCTCTGGAATGCCCTTCCACCACCCATCAGACTTGCTCCCTCTTTCAACACATTCAAGCAAGCCCTCAAAACCCACCTCTTTATGATGGCCTACCCACCTCCTACCACACAGTAACTCTCTAAGGAATATTTAACAGCCCCCCCCCTAGTGTTTCCACCCCTCCCTTTAGATTGTAAGCCTCTGGCAGGGTCCTCCACTCCCTAGTGTAATCTACAGGATCATGTGCTCC
This sequence comes from Hyperolius riggenbachi, assembly GCF_040937935.1. Lineage (NCBI taxonomy): Eukaryota > Metazoa > Chordata > Amphibia > Anura > Hyperoliidae > Hyperolius > Hyperolius riggenbachi. Next base: position 23,862,327 of record NC_090652.1, read on the forward strand.
TGTCCTATGACAGCCTGTACTTGTATTACTGGGCCTACCTAACCAGCCCATATTGCATGATCATGTATTTTGTACAATTTGTATGTATAACTTTGTTCTATGTGTATATCCCTATGTATGTCATCCTTGTATCATTGTATATATTTATTGTCCAGCGCTGCGTAATATGTTGGCGCTTTATATATACAATAAATAATAATAATAATAATAATAAATAGAGTACAGCGTGGTAGAACAAACTAGAGAAGATCCTTACAAGATGGATTGTGGACCAAAGAAATTCTACCATGAGCATGACTTTAATAGTAGAGATCACGTTGAAACCTATTGCTCGGATAAGCCAGACATGGAGTTTGCAGATGATTCTCTGAAATTTCCAATGATGAATTTCCACTATGTGTTCAGCGCTGGTATGTACAATATATATAACCACACATTTTCTTTATGCATTTAAAGCAGTGAAACAGCTGGTAGAATGCTTCGGCTTTTAAAACATACCTTTTAAAAAATAGCAAAAGCTCGGTATACAGAGGCGCCAGAGTAGAGTAAAACGTTTTAAAAACCGTTTAAAAGCAGAGGGGGATGTTAGGGTGGACTTACCTCCCTCTTACAAAAAAGAAAACTCACTCGAGTCTCGATAAAAGAGAATTGACAAATAATTTATTCAACTCCACAAATGCAACGCGTTTCGCAGGCGTGACCCCGCTTCCTCAGGCAAAAATGGGAGCACAACTCAGTGGGTCAAGCAGTAGGTTTGAGCGCCTCTGTCCTGCTTGACCCACTGAGTTGTGCTCCCATTTTTGCCTGAGGAAGCGGGGTCACGCCCGCGAAACGCGTTGCATTTGTGGAGTTGAATAAATTATTTGTCAATTCTGTTTTATCGAGACTTGAGTGAGTTTTCTTTTTTGTAAGAGGGAGGTAAGTCCACCCTAACATCCCCCTCTGCTTTTAAAAGGTTTTTAAAACGTTTTACTCTACTCTGGCGCCTCTGTATACCGAGTTTTTGCTGATCTTCTAGTCCGCCCTGGGTGGAGGGGTGCATCCCCACCTACTATCTACAGAGAGCGACTTCTTAACCTGAGTGGGGTCAGGTCCTAATGCTCCCCACCTGCATTTAAAGTGGTTGCCTATGGGTAACCCGTGTTTGTGAGTATATACACATAAAATTGTATTGAACTCTTCATTTTACCTGACAATATTGCACCATATTGGGCTCTCGATTCTCTTCTTGTTTTTAAGCATAGATTTTTTTTAATGCATGTCTTGCTTCCTTTGGGACTCTAGGATAGTAACCAATAGTCAAACAGAAAATCACATGAAACCCTTTATACGGTATTGTGTATGTGCAAAAATGTGTAACTTATGTCTGTGGTTTTAATGATGATAAGAGACAGGCATTGTTGACGGCCTCAGTGTACACAAAAAACGGTTCACAAGGATTTTTTTTAACGGAACAGCATCAGTCTTTAATTCTTCATAAACAGTATATAATTTGATTTTAGTCGCATAGACAGGATATCCAATCCTAACACCAACAATGCCTGACACGTGTTTCACGGCCGAAGGCCGCTTCCTCGGAGGCAAACAAGTGCGTACAGTCACCGTGAGTTGGACAATGCACAAGGAACAGGACGAATGGATCACAATCTAGGATGCTGAAACCAGATCGTAAATCCACTACAGGTACTGCTGCTGATCAGAAGATTGCGTACGCTGCAATCTTCTGATCAGCAGTAACTGTAGTGGATTTACGATCTGATTTCAGCATCCTAGATTGTGATCCATTTGTCCTGTTCCTTGTGCATCGTCCAACTCACGGTGACTGTACGCACTTGTTTGCCTCTGAGGAAGCGGCCTTTGGCCGTGAAACACGTGTCAGGCATTGTTAGTGTTAGGATTGGATATCCTGTCAATGCGACTACAATCAAATTATAATTATATACTGTTTATGAAGAATTAAAGACTGATGCTGTTCCGTTAAAAAAACCCTTGTGAACCGTTTTTTGTGCACACTGAGGCCTTCAACAATGCCTGTCTCTTATCATCATTAAAACTTCGTCTTTGGTAATATTGTTGCAGACCTGCTGGGAGAGAACCAGAGGATCTATTCGTAGTATCCTAATTGCCTTTCTCTGTTTATCATTAACAGGACAGATTATCAGCATGCACATAAATAATCCAGCAATGTAGCAGGGATAGTATTCTAGGTGGTGATGTAGGGCAATCTCCTTTTTTAACCCTGCCATGTCTATCTTTGGCAATGCATATCCTTGTTTAGGACACTAGAGCAGGAAACAAGATTCACACTTTTGGTTCGATAGAACCCGCACAACATACTCTATAATAATAAAAATAGCTGTTACTATTGTCTGTGAGTGGCTCATTGTTGCTCCAGGACGCCATATGGCATAATCTCGTGAGAAGCAAGATTGGATGGGAGCTCGCGCTTGCACGAGAATGAGCTCCCGTCATTATAAAAAGATGGCTGCAGCAATTAGCCTGGCAGGCTGTTTTTTTTGTTTTCATTAGAAAAATAAATATTTATATAGCGCTGACATCTTGTGCAGCACTGTACAGAGTATATTGTCTTGTCACCTAACTGCCCCTCAGAGGGGCTCACAATCTAATCCCTACCATAGCCATATATTTTTATTGTAGTGTAGGGCCAATTTAGGGGGAGAGGAAAGATAGGTCTTTTTTTATTAATACAAAAAAAGTAAAAATAGCAGCAGCAATCAAATATCACCAAAAGAAATCTCTATGATTGAGAAGAAAAGGAGGTAAAATTCATGTGGGGGTTAAGTTGTATGGCCGAATAATAAACCGTTAAAGTTGCAAAGTGCTGAATTATAAAAAATGCCCTGGTCACTAGGGGGTTTAAACCTCTGGGGCTCAAGTGGTTAATGCCCGGTTTAATGCACAAATTACAGTTTTCCATGGCTTAATGCAAAGAATGTTATTTTGGCAAATCATTAGCCAAAAAAAACCCTGAATATCTATGCCAGGCTTAAAGAGAAACTCCGACCAAGAATTGAACTTTATCCCAATCAGTAGCTGATACCCACTTTTACATGAAAAATATAATGATTTTCACAAACAGACCATCAGGGGGCGCTGTATGACTGATTTTGTGCTGAAACCCCTCCCACATGAGGCTCTGGTACCGTACGGTACTCTTGGCAAACTGCCACAATGTAACAATGACACACACAGGAAATGGCTGTTTATAGCTGTCTGTTAAAGCCAGAACAGCTACATAATCTGCCCACAGTAACAATGTCACCATGTAATACATGTCAGAATGTGAATCTGGGAGAGGAAAGATTTTACAATGAGCAAACTCTGACTAAATCATGTATACATAATTATTGTAAAAATTAAGCACCTTTTTATATTAAATTATTTTCACTGGAGTTCCTCTTTAATTGTGTAAGCACATCCAATTTTAATTGACCAATATTTAGTCAATTTTAACCCTTTTATGTAGTATTAGAGCCAGCTGATTCTGAATACCAGTTTGTATCGGTAAGCTCTCACACTACGTGGAAGAAATAAAATTGGCCAATCATTGACCAATAAATATTGGATGTGTGCACTTAACCTAATGCCTGGTACACACCTCCAATTTTGATTGCCAATGATTGGCCAATTTTACCACCTCCATGTAGTTGGAGGGTCAACAGATTTTGATGAGTAGATTGTATAGGCAAATTCTAATACTACATGGAGGTGGAAAAAAATGGTCAACAATTGTCCAATCACATTGAAGGTGTGTACCAGGATTAATTATCACTGATAATTAGAGCTAATAAATCTTGTATGAAACACTTGTGTTCACAGAAAGTAGATTAAAAAAAAATATAAGTTCAAGATTTGCCAGTGGGGGAGCTGAAAAATATGAAAAAACATTATAAACTACTTGACACAGAAAAAAACGTAAAACGTGTTTTAAATCTTGTAGCGCTGGGTCTCCAGCTCGAATCCCAGCCTGGGCACTATCTGCACGGAGTTTGTATGTACTTCCATATCTGTGTGGGTTTCTCCTGGGCATTCCCACATCCCAAAAACATACAGAAAAGTTAATGGACTTCCCCTAAAATTGTCCCTAGACTACGATACATACACTACACAATGCATATAATAATAATAATAACAATTTATAAAGCGCCTATATATTCCATGGCATATGACTATAGTAGGGAATAGATTGTGACCCCCTCTGAGGGACTGATAAGTGACAAAACAATATATTCAGTACAGCGCTGCAGAAAATGTTGGTGTTATAAATACTAAATAATAATAATAATAACAATAATAATTTAGAATATGAGATTCCATGGAAGTCCTAATTAGGATTAGAACTATAGGTATAATTACTTATCTCATCAGTTTATATTCACTTCAGATTTGCTTTAACAGCTTCATGGTTATAATCAGGGATGAGCAAAAACTACGCCAGTGCGAATTTATGCATCGTAGTTCGCATCTACGCATCGTAGTTCGTAGGTGAAGTATCAAAACTACGCTTATGAATTTACGCGTAGCAAAGTACCGCTACGCGAAACTTACGCCCACTATGCGTGTTTAACATGTGTATTGCATTGTGAACTATGAATATTTTCACAGCAACAATTAGCAAAAAATGTAAAAAAATAACAAAACAAATGGATGGAATTTTTTGCTCGAAAATTGAGTTTAACATTATTTTCATGAAAAATACATCAGAGTCAGCAGGCCCAGTGTAGCCAATTAGGCTACACTAGCCCCTGGAGCGCCACCCCCCTTATATAAGGCAGGCAGCGGCGGCCATTACGGTCACTCGTGTGCCTGCATTAGTGAGAGTAGGGCGAGCTGCTGCACTGTCTCTCATAGGGAAAGATTAGTTAGGCTTAGCTTGTCCCTGACTGCATACCTGTTCTGTGAACCCACCACTGCATACCTGTACTGTGAACCCACCACTGCATACCTGTTCTGTGAACCCACCACTGCATACCTGTTCTGTGAACCCACCACTGCATACCTGTTCTGTTCAGTGAACCCGCCACTGTATACCTGTTCTGTTCAGTGAACCCGCCACTGTATACCTGTTCTGTTCAGTGAACCCGCCACTGTATACCTGTTCTGTTCAGTGAACCCGCCACTGCATACCTGTTCTGTTCAGTGAACCCACCACTGTATACCTGTTCTGTTCAGTGAACCCGCCACTGTATACCTGTTCTGTTCAGTGAACCCGCCACTGCATACCTGTTCTGTTCAGTGAACCCGCCACTGCATACCTGTTCTGTTCAGTGAACAGTTTGGTGTGTCAGTGTGAAGCAGTACCTTAATTACACTACCTGATTGATGTATACACATGCAAGATGTTTTAAAGCACTTTAGGCCTGTCATTTAGCATTCAATATGATTTCTGCCCTTAAAACGCTGCTTTGCGTCAAATCCAGATTTTTCCCGGGGACTTTTGGCGTGTATCCCACTCCGCCATGCCCCCCTCCAGGTGTTAGATCCCTTGAAACATCTTTTCCATCACTTTTGTGGCCAGCATACATTTTTTTTTTCAAAGTTCGCATCCCCATTGAAGTCTATTGCGGTTCGCGAACTTTAACGCGAACCGAACCTTCCGCGGAAGTTCGCGAACCCGGTTTGCGAACCTAAAATCGGAGGTTCGGCCCAACTCTAGTGAAGCGTAATTGTGTAAAACTACACGTAGTTCCAGCGTAGCGAAGTTGGTTGACTACGACCATCCCTGATTATGATCAGTGTTGCTTGCAAATTTTGGGCAAAGTCATTTTCACATCAAAAATGTTATTTTCTATTTTGATTGTATTTTCACGTTTTTATATCTTTACTGCAAAAATACAAAAAAATGAATATTTTCACAGCAACAATTAGCAAAAAATGTAAAAAAATAACAAAACAAATGGATGGAATTTTTTGCTCGAAAATTGAGTTTAACATTATTTTCATGAAAAATAATGCGAAAAGAATATTGGCATTTTCGCTCATCACTGGTTATGATGTATTTAACATTGGGTATTTTTTTTAATAACCCTGCAGGTTTTGTGAAAGGAGATGTTTTGATTGATCTCAGTGTGGGTTCCCTTATTTATCATCTCTATTCAGCTTGTGATGTCTTTAAGGACATAATTATGCTGAAGCTCAATGAGAGATGTACCATGGAAACAAGCAAATGGAAGGACTCTCGTACTGGAGCTTATGATTGGAAGCACACATCAGCCCATGCCGCCAAGTTAGAAGGAAAGAGGTGAGGTGTTGTGTAAATGCAATCTATGCAGGGATAAAATCGTTTATTGCTCATTTAAATGGTGTAAGAAACAAAATATCCCTGCAACATATAGTATTTAAAGCATTAGATAAAGTAAGGAGCAGTGTGGATAGGTAAATTAAGGATGTGTGGGTTGTGCTGCATGTGATAGGACAGTGGAAAGTCCAGAGTGGACTTCCTCAGTTCTGCCCAGTTGCAAGATCCGTCTGACATTTATTACTAAGAACCAAGTGACTTGCACATTCATCTTACCTGTATGTGCATTCCTTTCACGGTCTTTTTCTTACTGTCTTTACTAACGTGTTTCTAACTCCAGCTATTTGTTGGTGTAGCACAAGGTTCTGTTCTTGGACCCCTTCTCTTTACCATCTTTACTCAGAGTCTAGAACAATAATATCTGTTATGGACAAAGGGTAGGGAAAAGAGCACACTCAGACTAGACAAACTAGAAATGAAAAACATGCCAGCCAGCGGTAAAATGATCTCAACTAAAGCCCTCTGCTGACAACCCATATGGGTTTTGTCAGCCCGTTTTTCATTTCTAGCTGTCTGAGTGCGCTCTTTTCTCTACCCTTTGTCTCTTGCAGATTTTAATACCACCTAAAGTAGACTATACAGAGCAGCATCGACTACTACCAACAGTGACCTTCCACCCTTCACATCCAAGCTTCTTCCAGATCTATCCCCTTGTTTCGAGTTATATCAATACAAGGGTTAAAAAAGCCCCCAACTGTACCGAAGAAAATAACAGGGTCATATTAATTATTAATTCTACATAAAGCTCTCAGCTCCTGGTATATCTACTCTATTATCTAAATCTCTAACCCTTTAAAACCTAGAAACCCACCCTTAAAGGATATCCGAACTGACATGTGACAAGATGAGATAAACATGTGTATGTACAGTGCCTAGCACTCAAATAACTATGCTGTGTTCCTTTTTTTATTTCTCTGCCTGAAAGAGTTAAATATCAGGTATGTAAGTGGCTGACTCAGTCCTATCTCAGACAGGAAGTGACTACAGTGTGACCCTCACTGATAAGAAATTCCATCTATAAAACACGTTCCTAGCAGAAAATGGCTTCTGAGAGCAATAAAGAGATAAAAAAGGGGAATTTCTTATCAGTGAGGGTCACACTGTAGTTATGTCCTGTCTGAGTAAGGACTACGTCAGCTACTTACATACCTGATATTTAAAAAAAGAAAGAAAAAAAGGAACACAGCATAGTTATTTGTGTGCTAGGCACTGTACATACCCATGTCTATCTCATCATGTCACATGTCACTTCGGGTATCCTTTAAAATTCACCTCTTCAGAGGAGCATTTATTCTGCCATCTGCACCAGATATAGGAAGAATTGTTTCCTTATTCACTAGTTCCTTTGAAACCAGACCAAGTGCCCAACCCTCTATCTTGTAGATTGTAAGCTTGTAAGCATAGAGTCTTCCACCTAGCATTTCTCATACCTGCAGAACTTTATCTATTGTTCAATAAAGATGGTCAATAAAATGCCATTAATGTTGTGTTAAAGCTTACCTTAGCTCAAAATTAAATTAAAAACTGGGGAAGCAGGCACGTTGTTTGCTCACCGCTCCTCCCATTCTTCTCCGCCGGGAAGTAAGTTTGTGGGGTATTGGAGGGGGACGGAGAAGGGGAAGCGGTGGGCATGAGGAGAGTCCACTAAACACGCCTGCTCCCCCAGTTTTTATTTTAATTTTGAGCTAGGGTATCCTTTAAAGGGAACCAGATACGAACGATGTTTAAAAATGAAAAAAATATGTTATACATACTTGGGGCTTCGTCCAGCCCCATAAGCTTGGATCACTCCCACGCCGCCGTCTTCCTCTGCCTCTCTCGCCGGTACCGGGTCCCGTCAGTTCCGCCGGACGCGGCCAGTTTACCGCATGCAAAGGGGCTCCCTCCGGATCTTTACGCATGCGCCTGCGCAGTGCAGAGGGAGCGCAATGCGCTTGTGTCGACTGGCCCAACTGGCCGAAATGACGGGGCCCGGTACCGGCGGACAGAGGCAGCGCAGAAAGGTGGCGTGGGAGAGATCCAGGCTGATGGAGCTAGAGGAAGCCCCAGGTATGTATACATATGTTATTATATCGTCTCTGGTTCTTCTCTTTAATGACAATGTTATATTAGTTGAAGACAAGTGCATGCAACTTGGAACTGGATCGATCATACTCATCAGCTACTACATTAGATTGGACCAGTAACAAGCTGCATCAATTAACAAAACATTTGCCATAAGTGTATCAGTGCACATCTCTACCAGGGAGCATGTATCTTTGTTGCTGGAGATTAAAAGAAAACTAAACTCAATGAAAAAAAATCCAGATTAACTTACCTGGGGCTTCTACCGATCCCTGCACCCTCCTGGTGCCTGCGCTGTGACATAATGATCCTCCGTCCCCTGTAGCAACCCAGTTTCGTTTTCGGCTTATCAGCAAATCGATGGCCACTGCAGCTGTCCGGCACTGGCCGAGCCTGTCCTTGATCATGCTCCTGTCGCTGGGAGCATCCTGCGGATGTGCAGAATGAGAAAATCCAGGCCAGGGCAGCAGAGCCGCAGTGAACTGAGCTGCCAAAAACAAAACTGGGTCACTGCAGGACCAGTATGTCAAAGCTCAGGCAATTGGCAGGTGCAGGGGGCCGTTAGAACCCCTAGGTGCAGGGGGGCAGTTGAAGCCCCAGGTAAGTTAATCTGGATTGTTTTCATTGACTTTAGGTTTCCTTTAAGGCACTAAGCAGTAGAGATGGCCCAAACCTCCGATTTTCGGTTCGCGAACCGGGTTTGCGAACTTCCACAAAAAGTTTGGTTCGCAGGAACTTTTACAAACCACAATAGACTTCAATGGGGAGGCGAACTTTGAAAACTAGAAACATTTATGCTGGCCACAAAAGTGATGGAAAAGATGTTTCAAGGTGTCTAACACCTGAGTTTTTTTCAGTGACTACAAGAGGGAAAAAAATTTCAAAAAGACCTTATAGTTTTTGAGAAAATTGATTTTAACCACTTTGTCCTCCTTGACGTATAAAAACGCCAAGGAGGACATGCGCGCTCCCGCGCACTCCCGCGGCCGATCGCGCCCGTGCACACGCACTCCCGGACGCGGATTCGTTAGCCCAGGAATCAATGAATCGGGCTATGATGCCCGATCACTGATTCCCCTCCCCCACAGAAAAAGCGACAGCTTCTCTCGGAAGCTTCGCTTTTTCTGACTCCTATTACCCTCTAAGCGTACATTGTACGCTTAGAGTGAAGTCATGTAAACAAACTCAAGGTTGCCATCTTGTGGCCAAAAAGTAAAACTACATCTAAAAGTTTTGCAAGCGTCCAGGAGCTCCAAACAATGCTCGAAAGCAAGCAGTTGGTGTGCCAAGGTCCTCACCCCGGTATACAATACAATACACAAATATTTCCCCAAATCAAACACTATTTACATCCCACCCTCCCAAAAATACCCACATAAAATGTTTAATAAAAAAAAACAAAAAACATTACAATAAAAAAAACCACATAAATATTTACCTAAGGGTCTAAACTTTTTAAATATCTATGTAAAGATGAAATATTTCTATTTTTTTTTATAAGCTTGTAAATAGTGATGGATGCAAAATGGAAAAAATGCTCTTTTATTTCCAAATAAAATATTGTCGCCATACATTGTGATAGGGACATAATTTAAACGGTGAAATAACCGTGACAAATGGGCAAATACAATACGTGGGTTTTAATTATGGAGGCATGTATTATTTTAAAACCTATAATGGCCGAAAACTGAGAAATAATGAATGTTTTCATTTTTCTTTCTTATTCTTACTGTTAAAATGCATTTACAGTAAGGTAGCTCTTAGCAAAATGTACCCCCCAAAGAAAGCCTAATTGGTGGCGGAAAAAATAAGATATAGATCAGTTCATTGTGATAAGTAGTGATAAAGTTATAGGCTAATGAATGGGAGGTGAACATTGTTCGGATGCATAAAGTGAAAACTGAGGGCTTAAGTGGTTAAAGATCTCCTTCTGACCGTGGGAAAATTAAACACCCAACGATTTTAGAGGTTAATAGCAAAGCCCCTTTAAAAGCTAGAAACACCAAAATTGCTGGGAATGTTAAGTAGATAAGTAGAACAGTGGGAACAAGAGGAAAACATTTTTTTCAAAAAGACCTTATAGTTTTTGAGAAAATCGATTTTAAAGTTTCACTGTAAATTCTCCTTCTGACCATGGGAAAATAAACCCCTGCCGACTTTAGCGGTTAAAGTGGACCCAAATTAAAAATACAAGATTTCAGAAATATATTCTATTTTCTAAATTATAATAATAAATAGCAGCCTTTTTTCAGTTGCATGATGACAAATATAAAATATTTTACATTTATTGGAGGAACCCCTCCCTTCCTTTCATATTGCCGGGAAATAATCCGGCAAACTGGTGGAGTAGAGGGTGTCCAGCAAAGGAGGAATTGCTAATGGCTGCCACCTTTATAACCCTAGTTATGAGAAGAGAAGAGTGAAAAGCGTGCACTAAAATGATCATAGGCTTGAAGAAGTGTTTATTTATCTTTGTATGTGTCAGAGTAATGCAACTAAATATTTTGAATTAAAAAAGTGTTTGGTTTGTGTCCACTTTAATAGCAAAGCCCCTTTAAAAGCTAGAAACTCCAAAATTGCTGGGAATGTTAAGTAGAATAGTGGAAACAAGAGGACATTTTTTTTTTCAAAAAGACCTTATACTTTTTGAGAAAATCGATTCAAATTTTTTTTTAAAAAAAGAGCCGATTCATTAAAAAGAACCCAATGATTCATGAACCGTTAGTATAGCTTAGAATGCGTCCTGTGCAGGACGTATAGCTGCCGGCTCCTGCTGTCTCTCCCCACTAGTGTTGGGCGAACAGTGTTCGCCACTGTTCGGGTTCTGCAGAACATCACCCTGTTCGGGTGATGTTCGAGTTCGGCCGAACACCTGACGGTGCTCGGCCAAACCGTTCGGCCACATGGCCGAACTAAGAGCGCATGGCCGAACGTTCCCCGAACGTTCGGCTAGCGCTGTGATTGGCCGAACGGGTCACGTGGTTCGGACCCGAACGCGCTCTGATTGGCCGAACGGTCACGTGGTTCGGGTAAATAAATACCCGAACCACGTCATATCTCCGCCATTTGTCTGTGGGTTTAGCTTTGGGTAGGCAGGCAGGGTAGTTCGCGCTCCAGCCACGCTAGCCAGGGTCCCCCCCAGTCATTGTGTGTCGCAGCTGGGAACAGTAGTACACCGCTCGCTCAGCCACACTATATATAGCATTGTTTACTGCCACTGTGTACCTCGCTCAGCCACACTATATAGCATTCTGTGTACTGTTCTGTGTCTGCTGGGAACAGTAGTACACCGCTCGTTCAGCCACACTATATAGCATTCTGTGTACTGTTCTGTGTCTGCTGGGAACAGTAGTACACCGCTCGTTCAGCCACACTATATAGCATTCTGTGTACTGTTCTGTGTCTGCTGGGAACAGTAGTACACCGCTCGTTCAGCCACACTATATAGCATTCTGTGTACTGTTCTGTGTCTGCTGGGAACAGTAGTACACCGCTCGTTCAGCCACACTATATAGCATTCTGTGTACTGTTCTGTGTCTGCTGGGAATAGTGGTACACCGCTCGTTCAGCCACACTATATAGCATTCTGTGTACTGTTCTGTGTCTGCTGGGAACAGTAGTACACCGCTCGTTCAGCCACACTATATAGCATTCTGTGTACTGTTCTGTGTCTGCTGGGAACAGTAGTACACCGCTCGTTCAGCCACACTATATAGCATTCTGTGTACTGTTCTGTGTCTGCTGGGAATAGTGGTACACCGCTCGTTCAGCCACACTATATAGCATTCTGTGTACTGTTCTGTGTCTGCTGGGAACAGTAGTACACCGCTCGTTCAGCCACACTATATAGCATTCTGTGTACTGTTCTGTGTCTGCTGGGAATAGTGGTACACCGCTCGTTCAGCCACACTATATAGCATTCTGTGTACTGTTCTGTGTCTGCTGGGAACAGTAGTACACCGCTCGTTCAGCCACACTATATAGCATTCTGTGTACTGTTCTGTGTCTGCTGGGAATAGTGGTACACCGCTCGTTCAGCCACACTATATAGCATTCTGTGTACTGTTCTGTGTCTGCTGGGAACAGTAGTACACCGCTCGTTCAGCCACACTATATAGCATTCTGTGTACTGTTCTGTGTCTGCTGGGAACAGTAGTACACCGCTCGTTCAGCCACACTATATAGCATTCTGTGTACTGTTCTGTGTCTGCTGGGAATAGTGGTACACCGCTCACCCGCCACTGTATAGCATTGTGCTCTGTGTCGCTGCTGGGAATAGTGGTACACCGCTCACCCGTCACTGTATAGCATTGTGCTCTGTGTCGCTGCTGGGAATAGTGGTACTGTATAGCATTTCTGTACTGCCACTGTACTGCTGCCAGTCAGCGTGTACTGTAAGGATAAGTGAAATGAGGAAGAAATCCGGTGAAAGAGGGAGGGGCAAGGGAAGAGGTGTTTCCCCTGACGGTTCACGTACAGGCCACAGGGGAGCACCCAAGAAAACCCACTCAATACCGCCCATGTTGTCCAGGACAACAACCCTCACAAATCCAAAAGAACAGGACCAGATAATTACTTGGATGACCTCTCAAGCGTCCAGCAGTGGGTTAAGCAGCACCAGCACATCACGCACGAGGTCCGAGTCCTCAGCCAGTTACAAGGAGCCAGTGGGCACAAAGCTGACACAACCGGCAGCGACACCACGCACACAACTGCCAGATAACCAGTCCGATGAATTACCTCAGGACACAATGGGGTATTCGCAGGAGCTATTCCCAGCCCAACAAACTTCCACCTTTCAAAGGTCAATGGAGGAACAGCCAGAAATGTTGTGCCTGGATTCACAACCGTTAACTGTGGGAAATGCACCGCGCACTGAAATACAAGGCGAGTCCGAAGAGGACTCGGAAACCCAAATCCCAGAGCAATTTGGGCAGGAGGGGTTGCAATTGCAGGAGGTCGGCCGACAAGATCTGGAAGACGACGTTGGAGTGTGCTGCGCAGAGGTTGTTGTGGGGAGCTCTACTCCACGGCGGCGGCCCACAATGACATATGACGAGTTTGAGGAGATGGAAGAGGAGGGTATGGACAATGTGGACAGAGACCCAGATTTTGTTTGTGAACGAGAACATCGCCGTCGTAGCAGCAGCACAGATGAGTCTGTTGAAGAACCCACTGCTGCACGAGCTCGCCTTGTGCCACAAGGTAGGCGGCGCGCAATTTCAGGCACCACAAGCGTGGAAGTTCAAGTGAGAGGCAAAAGAGGAGCAAACAGAAATCGCCAGCAAGGAGGCAGGTGCTCCAAAGTCTGGGCTTTCTTTGAAGACTGCACTGAGGATGTTACCATGGCGATTTGCAAGGTGTGCAAGACCCGCCTGAGCAGGGGGAAAAGTATTAACAACCTCTCCACCACCAGCATGAGCCGTCACATGCTATCCAAACATCCCACTCTTTGGGCAAACGCGTCAGGACAGGGTACCAGAAACAACACTGCCTCCCTTGGGTTCACCAGACCCGCCTCAGCAGCAGCAGTAGCCCAGCCATTGCGTGGTTCACAACATTCACAAACATCAGACGACGCTGACACTGTCACTTTCCGGAGTAGTGCTCTTGAGGTCTCCCAGTGTTCTTCAAACACAACAACCAACAGCCCTTCCGTGTGCAGCGCTACGGTTCAGTTGTCTGTGTCGGAGATGTTTGAGCGCAAGAGGAAATTGCCAGCAAATGACCCCCGGGCCGTGGCAGTAACAGCCAGCATAGCCAAGCTTCTGGCCTGCGAAATGCTGCCATATCGATTGGTGGAGACAAACAGCTTCAAGGGCATGATGTCAGTGGCCATCCCACGTTACGTGGTTCCCAGCCGCTACCACTTTGCACGCTCTGCAGTGCCTGAGTTGCATGAGCACGTGGTCAGCAAAATAACCCGAAGCTTGAAGAATGCCGTTGCCTGCAAGGTTCACCTCACCACTGACACCTGGACGAGTGCGTTCGGCCAGGGTCGATACATCTCCCTTACCGCGCACTGGATGAACCTTGTGGAGCCTGGCAGCGATTCCTCACCTGCTACGGCACGGGTGTTGCCCACGCCACAAACAGCTGCACCGCCGTCCCTCACACTGGATAACAGCAGCACCTACCTCTCTGACTCCTTCTCCTCCAACGCATCTCAAAGCTGTACCTCATCCGGAAACGCTAACCCAGCAGCAGTAGGATCGTGGAAGCAGTGCAGCACAGCTGTTGGCATGCGTCAGCAAGCGTTGCTGAAGCTAATCTGCCTTGGGGATAAGCAGCACACAGGGGAGGAAATTTGGAAGGGAATAAAGGAACAGACGGATTTGTGGCTGGCACCGCTGGACCTGAAACCGGGCATGGTTGTGTGTGATAATGGGAGTAATCTCATTCGCGCTTTAAGGTTGGCTAAGCTGACACACATCCCTTGCCTGGCGCACGTGATGAACCTAGTAGTTCAGCGGTTCCTGAGGACATACCCAGGCGTGGCCGATCTTCTGTTGAAGGTGCGTCGAGTGGCCAAACATTGTAGAACTTCCAGTACTGCTTCGGGGGCACTCGCCAAGATGCAGGAGCGCTTCAATCTCCCCCACCATCGCTTGCTGTGTGATGTCCCTACGCGCTGGAATTCTACGCTGCACATGCTAGCCCGCTTTTGCGAGCAGAAGAGTGCAGTGGTCCAGTACATGACGGCGCAGTACCGAGGCGCATCCGGCCAGCTGCCAAGCTTCTGTGGAACCGATTGGGCCAACATGTTGGACCTCTGCCAAGTCCTCCAAAATTTTGAGCAATCCACGTTGCTTGTGAGCAGTGACAACTCTTCAGTCAGCATTACCATACCACTGCTGTGTTTACTGAAGAGGTCGATGTTAAAAATCAAGGAAACAGCTGTCATGATGCAACTGGGGGAATCTAAAGGAGAAAACGATCAGCGTGATGGTACCAACATCAGGCCATCCGCCTCAGGGAACGCTGGCCCCAGCAGCTATGACGAAGAAGAGGAGGAGGAACAGCTGGAGTTGGAGCAGGAGTTTCATGCCACCACTGACGAGGGCCAGAGCGGTGCACGTTGGACTTCCACAATTCAACGCGAATGGTCAGCAGAAGCAGACCAGGAGGAAGGTAACGACTATGATGCATCACAACAACTATCACAACGCTCACAAGAGGATGATGAGGATTCTGGTGGGACTCTGGCACACATGGCTCAATTCATGCTAGACTGCATTGAACGTGACCCACGCATTGTGCGCATTCTGGACAACACCAATTACTGGGTTTATACCCTTCTGGATCCACGGTACAAACACAATGTTCCAAAACTGCTTGAAGAAAGAGTCAGACAGGTCAAAATGGAAGAATACCAGCAGGCCCTTGTGGAGACTTTAGAGAGGAGATTGACATCCTCCCCCTCCTCTAGCCAGTTGTACGCAGACAGACTGACTTCCGCAAACCCAGGACGACCAGGAGGGCAGCAAACAACGCAAGCCGCAGCTAGTACCCAAAAGGGAATGGTATCGGCAGTGTCCTTGGAGTGGGAAAATTTTCTGACACCCATGCAGCAGCAGCCCACTGAACAGCAAGCGTGCAGATCCACCTCCAACACCGATCGCCTGGAGAA
The DNA here is from genome assembly GCF_040937935.1 of Hyperolius riggenbachi. Taxonomy (NCBI): domain Eukaryota; kingdom Metazoa; phylum Chordata; class Amphibia; order Anura; family Hyperoliidae; genus Hyperolius; species Hyperolius riggenbachi. Next base: position 23,878,340 of record NC_090652.1, read on the forward strand.
GATGGTCAAGGACTACATGTCAGATGACGTAGCTGTGTCTAACAATCCATCTGCACCCTTCAACTATTGGGTATCGAAGCTAGACACCTGGCACGAACTGGCAATGTACGCAATAGAGGTGCTGGCTTGCCCGGCAGCGAGCGTTATGTTGGAACGCTGTTTCAGTGCTGCCGGAGGCATCGTCACAGATCGGCGTATCCGCCTCTCCACAGAAAATGCAGACCGTCTGACTCAAATTAAAATGAATCAATCCTGGATTGGAAACGACTACGCAACACTCCAGGACCCCAACCAAGTAACATGACCAATGAACATCTGGGATGGTTTAGCGTTTCCGGTCCCTGTTTATTGAACCTCTCATCTGTATTACACTTATGACTGCATGGCGGCAAAAAGCATTGCTATATCCGCACGCTTTTTGTCCTCATGCAAGGCCTGTGTTGTTGTGTCTCAAAAAGCTTGGCCTTCTCCTCCTGCGCCTGCTCCTGTTCCATCACGTCTGCTGCTGCTGGGTTAGCATTTCCAGTCCCTGTTTATTGAACCTCTCATCTGTATTACATTTATGACTGCATGGCGGCAAAAAGCATTGCTATATCCGCACGCTTTTTGTCCTCATGCAAGGCCTGGGTTGCGTCTCAAAAAGCGTGGCCTTCTCCTCCTGCGCCTCCTCCTGTTCCATCATGTGTGCTGCTGCTGGGTTAGCGTTTCCAGTCTCTGTTTATTGAACCTCTCATCTGTATTACATTTATGACTGCATGGCGGCAAAAAGCATTGCTATATCCGCACGCTTTTTGTCCTCATGCAAGGCCTGTGTTGTTGTGTCTCAAAAAGCTTGGCCTTCTCCTCCTGCGCCTGCTCCTGTTCCATCACGTCTGCTGCTGCTGGGTTAGCATTTCCAGTCCCTGTTTATTGAACCTCTCATCTGTATTACATTTATGACTGCATGGCGGCAAAAAGCATTGCTATATCCGCACGCTTTTTGTCCTCATGCAAGGCCTGGGTTGCGTCTCAAAAAGCGTGGCCTTCTCCTCCTGCGCCTCCTCCTGTTCCATCATGTGTGCTGCTGCTGGGTTAGCGTTTCCAGTCTCTGTTTATTGAACCTCTCATCTGTATTACATTTATGACTGCATGGCGGCAAAAAGCATTGCTATATCCGCACGCTTTTTGTCCTCATGCAAGGCCTGGGTTGTTGTGTCTCAAAGCGTGGCCTTCTCCTCCTGCGCCTCCTCCTGTTCCATCACGTGTGCTCTGTGCTGCTGCTGGGTTAGCGTTACCGGTCCCTGTTTATGGAACCTCTTCTCTTTATTACATTTATGACTGCATGGCGGCAAAAAGCATTGCTGCTATATCCGCACGCTTCTTGTCCTCATGCAAGGCCTGGGTTGTTGTGTCTCAAAAAGCGTGGCCTTCTCCTCCTGCGCCTCCTCCTGTTCCATCACGTGTGCTCTGTGCTGCTGCTGGGTTAGCGTTACCGGTCCCTGTTTATTGAACCTCTTATCTTTATTACATTTATGACTGCATGGCGGTAAAAAGCATGCTATCCGCACGCTTCTTGTCCTCATGCAAGGCCTGGGTTGTTGTGTCTCAAAAAGCGTGGCCTTCTCCTCCTGCGCCTCCTCCTGTTCCATCACGTGTGCTGCTGCTGCTGCTGGGTTAGCGTTACCGGTCCCTGTTTATTGAACCTCTTATCTTTATTACATTTATGACTGCCTGGCGGTAAAAACCATGTTACCTGTGCAAAGAAACATGACATTTTCCGCATTTAAAAGACAATTTTTCCTTTGAAACTTTACAATCAATTTTCTCAAAAACTATAAGCTCTTTTTGCTAAATTTTTTTTTCCTCTTGTACCCACTCCCAAGGTGCACATACCCTGTAAATTTGGGGTATGTAGCATGTAAGGAGGCTTTACAAAGCACAAAAGTTCGGGTCCCCATTGACTTCCATTATGTTCGGAGTTCGGGTCGAACACCCGAACATCGCGGCCATGTTCGGCCTGTTCGGCCCGAACCCGAACATCTAGATGTTCGCCCAACACTACTCCCCACCTGCCTTCACCTGTCACCCTCACCTAGGCTGGCACCCGGTGCACCCATGGGTGCACCGGGTGCCAGCCTAGGTGAGGGTGACAGGTGAAGGCAGGTGGGGAGAGACAGCGGGAGCCGGCAGCTATGCGTCCCAAAGGACGCATTCTCTGCTATGTGGGGGGCGTCGGAGATCTTCAATCAACTTAATTGAAGATCTCAAGATAAGAGGATATTATATTCGTTGGATCGTTTACCGAGGATATTGGCGTGAGAAAATATATTTAAAGGTACAGATAAGTATTTCTGGTTAATTAAGAACATTAAAGGATTTTTTTCGTGGTTGTGTTTTTATTTCATTTAACCCTTTGCGGAAATGGGTAAGGGGTACCTTGTACCCCTATACTCATTTCTCCTGGGAGGAGGGTGGGCATCTGGGGTCCCTTTCTTAAAGGGGACTGCCAGATGCCACCATGACCCCCCCCCCCAGGGAGTCGTCGCCCCCACCTCATCCTAGGGCACCGGAGGTGGGGAAGAGCCCCTTGTCCATGGATTGGACAAAGGCTCCAGGGGGGGAGGGTAAGGTTTGGCTGCTCCTCCCCCCCGGAGCCCCCTTATACCATGGACCATGCGGGCTGGTATAGCTCAAGGTGCGAAGCCCCAGTCGGCCGGATCTCCGCAATCTGGCTATCCCAGCCTGCATGGGGGACAAGGGGTTACAGAGGCTCGGGAGGGGGGACGCCACGCCTTTTTTTTCAGATTTCCCACACTCAGCACATAAAAATAATTAAAAAAAATATTTTTTAAAAGACTGCCGAGGCCACAAATGTGAAAAAAGTTAAATACCTTTTCATAATCCAGATCCATAGAGGATGCCATCCGTGCTCTCCGGTTCATTCCGCCATGGCTACCACAGTAATATCGGCCCTGGTTGGGTCCCGACCCCTTCGAACGGGTCGGGTTCTCAGATGTTAGACCCCTTGAAACATTGCGCGAACTGAACTTTTGCAGAACTTCACGAACCCGGTTCGCAAACCGAAAATCGGAGGTTCGGGCTATCTCTACCCTTTACCGCGGCAAGGTAATGATCACGAAGGGGAATTGGCACATGTACATGCCTTTTGTTTTGTTGTTGCAGCTGCAGTCCCAGACAAATTAGGCAGGCATGTACACGCACCAGAAAAATTATTACAGCGACCGCAGCTAGCAGCGGCCTTAAACATTCAGGAATCCACCTGGAGTCCTGGACCCTGTTGGTGGTGGCGGAGAAGGCAGTCAACTGGCCTGCAGGCAGAGATGTTGTGTGGGGAGCGACTTAGTCTTGGGGCAGGCAGTCACACGGCGTGCAGGCTGAGATGCTGTGTGTGGGGACTGACTTAGTCTTCGGGCAGGCCTGATCGTGCTTTGCAGACCAGGCATCTATGGTCAGATGGACCCTTGATGCAACGCTGTGTGCCAGAGATGTCACCACTTGCCTTTTAACATCACGGTACAGTTTAGGTATCACCTTTTTTGAGAAAAAATTGTGGCCTGGTATCTTCCACTGCGGTGTGTGGCTTTGCTTTTGTGTGCTGCTTTTCCTAAGGTGGTCATCCCATTGCAGTTTGTGCTTTGTAATCATGTGCCATCGTAAGGTAGTTGTGCCTACGCGGGTCTTGGTCTTTCCACTGCTCAATTTTCAGTGGCAGAGAGTACAGATGGCATTGCTCTCATCTGAGGCAGACACACAAAAAACGTTCCACACCGCGGGTGATGGCACTTTGTTGGTGGCAGCCGACTGAGTGTTAAGTGGGGTGCCAGAATCAGAGCAGGAGGAGGAAGATATGTCACGCTTCCGTGCGGAAGCTGAGAAAGATGAGGTGTTCTGTGTTAAATAGTCAACTACGTCCTGACAATATTGGGGGTTGATGGCACGTGCCTTCTTCTGAACATTGTACTTTGGTCGAGGGCCGCACAAAATCACTACAGCGCGACCTCGAACAGACCTGCTAGGTGGCCTGCCTCTGCCTTTAGTTTTGTCCATATTGGGGGGGATGAAGTGAAAGGTATGCACTGACTTGACTAATACAATGTACAGTCACACAGGTGCAGTTAACAGGTATGCACGGAGTGTTATATCACACTGCGTGCACTCACATAGGTAGGTGGGTGCACTGAAGTAAACAACAGGTAGGTATATGCAGTGATGGGTATTACAATGTGCACCTGTCACAGACAGACAGATACCGGACAGGCACAGTGACACTGCGTGCGCTCACGTAGGTAGGTAGGTAGGTGCACTGTGAACAACAAGTAGGTATATGCAGCGATGGGTATTATAATGTGCACCTGGCACAGTAGTAATTATACCACCAAGGGGCCAAAGGCCAGCTGCGACTGACTGACAGGGCTGTATATAATGCAAGTGGGCCAAAAAAAAAAAAATAGATCACAAGAACAAGATTAGCTCTCAAAAGAGTTGTTGAGGGGTGCTTTCTTAGCAATAAGAGTCAGCAAGGAGCAAGCTAAGAAGCCTACAAGAGCCTAACTAAGCTTTCCCTATAGGTCTCTGCACAGCAGCTCTCCCTTCTCTAATTACTGCAGGCATACGAGTGAGTCCAATGCCTGACGCTGCCTGCATTTTATAAGGGGGGGAGTGGCTCCAGGAGGGAGTGTAGCCTGATTGGCTACCATGTGCCTGCTGACTGTGACGTAGAGGGTCAAAGTTGACCCTAATGTTGCACTATGGGGGGTGAACCGAACTTCTGGAAAAGTTTGTGATTCCCTGTGAACGCAAACCACCAAAGTTCGCCGGGAACCGTTCGCCGGCGAACAGTTCGGGCCATCTCTACTCTTCACTACTGACTAGGGATGAGCAAAATAGTTGCTGGCAGTCTCGTGAGATTTTTGTTGAACTTCCAGTTGCTCCATTAGAAACTTGGGAAACCGTTTTGCAAAACTGGCACATTTTATTAGAAAAATAACCAAAAAAAAGAAGTAAAAAAAATATTCTCTTGATCATTTTACTTGTATGTATAGTTTTTTTTTATTTTTCCTGCATCATCCTTGTAATATATTTGCCAGGGTTCCCTACAGTCCCATGGTGATTGTACAGCGATTCCCAACAAAAGCATTGACATTTCCCCCATGGTTTCCTGTTGATAAATGCCTGCCTGCAGCAATTCGTAAAGATTTTCACAGGTGTGGTAGAAGTTCAGTAATTTACTGAAAAAAAATGGCTCCAGTTTAAGGATATATAAAAATCAGTAAGCCTGGAAAAAACGAATACTAAACTACAAATGTATTAGCTTAACCACTTCAGCCCTCATGCCTCATTCAGCCCCATGTTTCACTTTATGCATCCAAGCAATTTTCACCTCCCATTTATTCGCCTATAACTTTATCACTACTTATCACAATGAACTGATCTACAGTGGTGTGAAAAACTATTTGCCCCCTTCCTGATTTCTTATTCTTTTGCATGTTTGTCACACTTAAATGTTTCTGCTCATCAAAAACCGTTAACTATTAGTCAAAGATATCATAATTGAACACAAAATGTAGTTTTAAATGATGGTTTTTATTATTTAGTGAGAAAAAAAACTCAAAACCTACATGGAGCTGTGTGAAAAAGAAATTGCCCCCTGAACCTAATAACTGGTTGGGTCACCCTTAGCAGCAATAACTGCAATCAAGCGTTTGCGATAACTTGCAACGAGTCTTTTACAGCACTCTGGAGGACTTTTGGCCCACTCATCTTTGCAGAATTGTTGCAATTCAGCTTTATTTGAGGGTTTTCTAGCATGAACCGCCTTTTTAAGGTCATGCCACAACATCTCAATAGGATTCAGGTCAGGACTTTGAATAGGCCACTCCAAAGTCTTCATTTTGTTTTTCTTCAGCCATTCAGTGGTGGATTTGCTGGTGTGTATTGGGTCATTGTCCTGCTGCAGCACCCAAGATTGCTTCAGCTTGAGTTGACAAACAGATGGCCGGACATTCTCCTACAGGATTTTTTGGTAGACAGTAGAATTCATGGTTCCATCTATCACAGCAAGCCTTCCAGGTCCTGAAGCAGCAAAACAACCCCAGACCATCAAACTACCACCACCATATTTTACTGTTGGTATGATGTTCTTTTGCTGAAATGCTGTGTTACTTCTATGCCAGATGTAACGGGACAGGCACCTTCCAAAAAGTTCAACTTTTGTCTCGTCGGTCCACAAGGTATTTTCCCAAAAGTCTTGGCAATCATTGAAATGTTTTTTAGCAAAATTGAGACGAGCCTTTGTTCTTTTTGCTTAAAAGTGGTTTGCGCCTTGGATATCTGCCATGCAGGGCATTTTTGCCCAGTCTCTTTCTTATGGTGGAGTCGTGAACACTGACCTTAATTGAGGCAAGTGAGGCCTGCAGTTCTTTAGATGTTGTCCTGGGGTCTTTTGTGGCCTCTCGGATGAGTTTTCTCTGCGCTCTTGGGGTAATTTTGGTCGGCCGGCCACTCCTGGGAAGGTTCATCACTGTTCCATGTTTTTGCCATTTGTGGATAATGGCTCTCACTGTGGTTCGCTGGAGTCCCAAAGCTTTAGAAATGGCTTTATAACCTTTACCAGACTGATATTACTTTTGTTCTCATTTGTTCCTGAATTTCTTTGGATCTTGGCATGATGTCTAGCTTTTGAGGTGCTTTTGGTCTACTTCTCTGTGTCAGATAGCTCCTATTTAAGTGATTTCTTGATTGAAACATGTGTGGCAGTAATCAGGCCTGGGGGTGACTACAGAAATTGAACTCAGGTGTGATAAACCACAGTTACGTTATTTTTAAACAAGGGGGGCAATCACTTTTTCACACAGGGCCATGTAGATTTGAGTTTTTTTTCTCACTAAATAATAAAAACCATCATTTAAAACTGCATTTTTTGTTCAATTATGTTATCTTTGACTAATAGTTAACGGTTTTTGATGAGCAGAAACATTTAAGTGTGACAAACATGTAAAAGAATAAGAAATCAGGAAGGGGGCAAATAGTTTTTCACACCACTGTATGTCTTGTTTTTTCCACCACTAATTAGGCTTTGTTTGGGTGGTACATTTTGCTAAGAGCTACTTTACTGTAAATGCATTTAGCAGTTTAGCCTAGGGCTAGGCCGTGATGTCACAAAGTCTTTTCTTCATGGTGAACTCTGGGAGACTAGGCATCAGTGTTGCCATCTCATCCCTTTACATACAGACACTTATGAGTTATACATGTTTTGTGGCTAGTTAGAGGCAGTTTAAGCACTGGTTATGTGTGAGAAGCCCCAGAACCTGTATAAGTTAGATGTGGCAGTATTTAAAGGGATGAGTTGGCAACCCTGCTAGGCATTGTGTCTGCTCACTTCTAAACACACACACATAAAAAAACATTTCACAGTGATGCACTTTGGCAGCAGTACAAATGTCACCTCAAACACTGACCAAATAATATATACCGTAAATATTGTAAAATATAAGCCATTTTAATAATTCAGTTACACTCAAAAAGGTTCATCTTTAAATAGCATTTATTTTGTATTTGAAGAGCATTACACTTATGTTTGATTACACATTTGATTTGGACAGGAATTCATTTTATTTTTGTTTTGTCAAAGCTAACATGTTAGCATGTTCATCAGAAGACCACTTCAAAGCAATTTAGAGGACAAAGCAAATACACCTATTGTCAAATACAACTACAAACATAGGTTTACACTGCTCAAACAGATCCCATTACCAAATCAAGCACTGGATGTAAGACCCCTCTGTTTTGCCTCAGCGAGTAGGGTTTTTCAACCCTCTGACTTCTCACAGTAGTTATACTAGGCAAAAACAAAATTGCTGACAAAACTAAATACAAATCAATAATAGTATTTATTGTTCTATAATTCTGTCATAAATGTAAAGGTATTTGCAGAATCATAGTTTAAGGGTTAGTAATTATGAGTAAGCATCAATATACATTACCAAAATACTGTAGCTATCATAGTGACATCACCCAGGGAGAATCGGAGAACTTCAGCGACCTCGATGGCGAAGATACCTGGAACAGCACTCAGTACATTTACTGGCTGCTTCTACACAAAAGTCCCAGAGTCCAGGTATTTTCCCAACCCAATTATACCCCCTAAACCATAACACACCCAAGCACATATATATGGTCCCTGTCATAGGCACGTGATCACAGTACAGGTAATCCTCGGTTAACAAACGAGATAGGGACTGTCATCTCGTTCTTAACCTGAATCTGTCCTTAAGTCGGGACAGCGCTGGATTGCTGTGATTTTAATGTTTTTAAGTACTTTAACATTGCTCTAAAGACGCCATGTGTGTGTGGGGAGGTGAGCAGCTACATACCGCACACCTCCCATGTCCTGGCGTCACCCTCTGCCTCTGAAAACCACCTCCATATCATTAAACAGATCCGCGCCCTCTGACCCGGATACTGTACGTGCTGCGCATGCGCAGTATGCCGGGTCACCTCCTGGCCTGCGTCAGAGGGCGCGGATCTGTTCAATGATACAGAGGTGGTTTTCAGAGGCAGAGGGTGACGCCAGTACACGGGAGGTGTGCGGTATGTATCTGCTCACCTCCCCACACACACATGGCGTCTTTAGAGCAATGTTAAAGTACTTAAAAACATTGAAATCACAGAAATCCGACGCTCGTGGTGACATCATCGATGGGGCGGAGCTATCGGCGGGCCGTTCGTATTGGCGGGGCGTTTGTAAAGCGGGCATACGTAACCCGAGGAATACCTGTACAAACTTATGATATCCACTTCTGTGCAATACAACACAGCCGAGCGTGGACACCCCGTGCACAGGCAATGGACAGTATCATCTTTAGCCTTCATAAACCAGATACAACCAGTTAGAACAAGATAAAGGTGGAACTGTAATGTAACAAAACATGTTACAGTAATTCCAGAGGCTCAAGGTTAACTCCATAACTCAAGTGTAACTTTATAGATCAGATGGGATGTGAACAGCAATCTAATCCCTAATCCATACATACAGTCCATATATGTCACATAGGTATCACACCCTCAAACATTTTTGTAAAGTTAAAATAAAAATACAACCTTATGCACCCACAAACCCTACCTGACCTAAAAGATTCTATGGACCTTTTTACACTTAATGCATTTGAATGTGTTGTGTTTTAATGCATTATTTTCTGTACTTTTCCTTTAGCCAGGCGCATCCACTAGGTGGCGACAAAACTCCACCAGAGTTACATCTTTCACTACTATCCATGGCGGCCTGGAGGGGGAATAGTAATTAGCGCCACTGCCGGATGCGCCCGGCTAACGGATAAGTACCTTTTTTTCTTCTATAGCAGTTCATTGTGAAAAAGCTTCAGTGTTTCAGTGTATCGTGTGAAAAAGTCCACATGACAACCTGACAACCATGTTATTTAAAGGCAATACATATGATTTGCATCACCCTTTTCCTCATTTTGTTTTAGTATCCACAGACTTTTCCCAGGATATAGATAGAGTTAGTTTGGCCCATAGATATTTGCAATGGCTAGACCAGAGCACAGCACTGGAATGAAGGGTTGGAAGCAGAGGCATAACTAGAAATCACTAGGCCAGGTGCCCCCCCCCCCCTGCAAAACTTTGTATGGGCCCCCCTCCTGCCAACCCCTGCCTCCCCCTGCTTTCTTCACAGGTAAACTGGGAGCCAATGTTATATAATTGCCTACTGTATGCTTGAATGTGTTTTCCCCATGCAGATAAAAACAGACAGCAGTGAGGCACTGCAGGCATTTTCTCTGTCAATTACATTAGCTTCTGTGATAAACGTGCATGTTTTCATACACAGACACACATGGTGTGCAGAAAACGCATACAGAAAACCAACAGGCGAGTGTCCTCCCAGCTTATTACACTCACTCTGTCCATCTGTGATGGAACAGAACTGGCTCTGCAAACTCCTCCAGCATCACTACAGTACAGAGCACTTGTGGAGGGGTAGAGAGAATGGGGGATGGCCACTGTACACAAGACCCTGCTGCACACTGAATAGGGACTGTCTACAAATCTTTGTATACAAAACTTTGTATGATTTCTTATCAGTGGCTGAGCAGATGCAGATAGTTGTAAGTCTCTCAGGATGGGGGCCTCCTTTGCAGGATCTATTGTTATGCCTCTGGCTGGAAGGGGGAACAGGAAGAGCTTTCCCTCTCCTAAGGTGAGTATCAGACCCGAGGTGAGATTGTAACGATTTGTGTCAGCAAGCGACAGAATTCTGATTATTAGGTGATCTGCAGTATCACCTATAATGCAGATATATACCTGATTATAAGGTGATCTGCAGAATCACCTATAATACTGGTATATCAGAAGCTGATGTGACAACAAATACAGATAGTGTTTGGTGCAACAGTAAAAATGATAAGAGCTATACCTCACCAGAGGGGCTGGTGGGTACAATCAGTATAATGCCTCTCACCAGAGACAAGGGCCCTCTGGTGAGAGTAGAGTAGTCAGACAGATCGGGTTTGGCAACAGACAGACAGATGCAGTACAGAATCGCGAGGCAGAGTCAGAAAGATATAACCAGGCAGGGTTTGGCAACTAGATCAGATGAGCAAAGGTACAGAATCACTTAGAAAGAGAGTGGTCAGAACGAGCCAGAGTCATACACAATAATATACTATCTTGTGTGAAATCCCCGGTTTCCTCCCGGATCAAAGCACACCGGAACTATCTAAGGGTCTGAGCGCTAACACAAAGTATTCGCAACAGCAGCCAAGTTGTGAGTGACACAGTACGGCTTATGAAGCAGAGGAGATGCTCCAGGCACACCCCCAGCGATCATCCAATAAGGAGCGGCGAGCGTCTCCTCTGACGTCAGCCGACCAGTCGGTCAGCTGACTCACCTCCTCCCTGCATAAGGCCCCGTTCACACTTGCGTTTTGGCATGCAAACGGACCGAATCCGGATCGGATCAGGACCTGATCCGGATCAGAACCATACGGTTCCGATCCGGATCCGGTCCGTTTGCATCAGGCATGCATCAGGCTGCCATCCGGATCCGTGGGGTAAAAAATAACAAAATTACCATTAAATTGTTGGGGTCAGCAGAAGGTGCACCTGGTGCACCTGTAGAATCAGGTCCTCCGCTGTTTAGGCCTCACCTCCACCTCCGACATACTGCCAAACAGATCCAGCACGTTAGTCACTGTGTCCCCATCCGAAATGGCCGCTAGAATCCGCATAGGAAGTGGGGTAGAACGTCAGGTGTTTGTATCCTGTGTGTTCTGTGTTTTCCGTTCCCCATAGGTTTCTATTTCCGGATGGTGCAGTCAGGCTCCGGTCCGGGTGCGTGGGCCGGATGATCCGGACCCAAAAAATAGCGCATGTTGGAAAAGTGTCCGGAGTCCGGATCCGATCTGGCTCCGTTCTGTACGGAACGTACGCATGTGAACGTCCGCATAGACTTTGCATTGCTATGCGGAACGTACGTTCCGTTTGTACAGTATACGGTCCGGATCCGATCAGGCGGATCCGGACAGGGAACGCTAATGTGAACCAGGCCTAAAGGTCCCGTCTATGCGTGCGCGCACGCGACAATGCAACCCTATGTGCAATTGACAGTTCCGTCCTCGGCGTGCTAGACGCCTGAGGCCCGGACATTTTGCTAAACAGGGGGCAGGAGGCAGCTGTGGAAGTAGCGCTATTCCCCGCAGCTGCCTCTCCAGCTTTCATTACAGTACCCCCCCTTTAGGCGTGGACTCCGGACACGTCCTGCATGGCTTTCCAGGATGCAACTCATGAAACTTTTTCCTAAGTTCCTCCGCATGCATGCGATGAGACGGCACCCAAGATCTTTCCTCAGGCCCATACCACTTCCAATGAACAAGGTACTGTACCAAGTTACGCACCCGCCGCAAGTCCAAAATCTTCTCAACCTCATACTCCGGTTCCCCATCAATTATTTCAGGGGGGGGAAGAGGAATCCACATGCACAGCTGGTTTCAATAATGACACATGGAACGACTTAACACCTCTCATACTGGGTGGTAGTGAAATTACATAAGTGACTTTATTGATCTTTTTGGACACCGGGTATGGGCCTAAAATCTGGGACCCAATTTAGCTGAGGACTGTTTCAACGCCAAGTGTCGTGTTGAAACCCATACCATATCTCTGGGTACAAAATCCCACTCTACAGGCCGCTTTTTATCAGCCTGTTTCTTTTAGGTCTGAAAGGCCTTCTCCAAGTTTCTTTTGACCATGGTCCAAATCTCCTTAAAAGCTCCCTGCCACTCTTCCAAAGCAGGGAAAGAAGAAGACACCACTGGCAGTGGAGAGAACTTGGCTGATCTCCCAGTGACCACCTGAAAGGGAGAAAAACCTGAAGAGGAACTTTTCAGGTTGTTATGCGCAAATTCGGCAAATGGTAAGAATTTTGCCCATTCTAACTGCGCATCAGCCACATAACATATAAGGAACTGTTCCAAAGACTGATTCACACTCTCAGTTTGCCCATTGGTCTGTGGGTGGTAGCCAGAGGAAAATAACAGGTTCATTCCAAGATGATAAAAAAAGGCTCTCCAGAACTTGGACACAAACTGGACTCCCCTATCTGACACCACATTTTCCGGTATACCATGCAAACGAAAAATGTGTTGAATGAAGAGATTCGCCAGTTCCTGAGCAGAGGGGAGTCCGTCCAGTGGAATAAAATGAGCCATTTTGCTGAACCTGTCGACTGCCACCCATATGACAGTTTTCCCCTCTGACCTGGGGAGTTCGCCCACAAAGTCCATGGACAAGTGGGTCCATGGTTCCTCAGGCACTGGCAAAGGCTGAAGGGTACCCACTGGAGCCTGTCTGGATGGCTTTTTCCTGGCACAAACTGAACAGTTTCTGACAAACTCCTTACAATCAAGGACCAGTGATGGCCACCACACACACCTAGACAGTAAATCCTGTGTTATAGCCACCCCGGGGTGTCCTACATTTTTGTGTGCATGAAACAACTGTAGAATCTGCAACCGGAAGTGAAGTGGCACAAAAAGAACTCCATCAGGCTTTCCCTCGGGAACATCCTGTTGGTAAGATCCTAAAGTATGTGACCAGTCCTCCCAGGTCTCGGTGGCTGCCACGATAACTTTTTCGGGCAGAATGTTCTCGGGAGTGGGTGGTGGCACTGTCTCGGGCTCAAAACATCTAGACAGGGCATCTGCTTTGACATTTTTGCTCCCTGGCTTATACGTGATGATAAATATAAATCTTGAAAAGAATAAAGCCCAGCGGGCCTGTCGAGGGCTATGCCTCTTGGCCCCTTCAATATATTCCAAGTTTTTGTGGTCAGTATAGACTGTAATCATGTGTTCTGCCCCCTCGAGCCAATGACGCCATTCCTCAAATGCGAGTTTAATGGCCAACAGCTCTCGGTTACCGATATCATAATTTCTCTCTGCGGGAGAGAATTTACGTGAGTAATAGGCACATGGATGCAATCTGCCCTGGAACCCTGAGTGTTGAGACAGTACAGCCCCGACCCCAGTTTCTGATGCATCCACTTAGACTATAAAAGGACAGGTGACATCAACATGTCGCAAAATGGGGGCGGAGCAAAACAAACTTTTCAGAGATGAAAAAGCAGAGTGTGCTTCTGGTGACCAATTATAAGTGTCGGCTCCTTTTTTTGTGAGATTAGTATGAGGTGACACTACAGAAGAATATCCCTTGATACATTTTCTATAATAATTGGCGAAGCCAAGAAATCTTCGGAGTGCCTTCAGCCCCATGGGCTGTGGCCACTCCAAAACGGCAGTAACTTTCTTGGGGTCCATGGAGAGTCCTGAGGACGAAATGATATACCCCAAGAAAGGAACCTCCGACACTTCAAAAAGACAATTCTCAATCTTTGCATATAAAGAATTCTGTCTCAGTTTTTCCAGAACAAACTTAACATGCTCCCTGTGTTTAGCTAGGTTGGGTGAAAAAATCAGTATATCGTCCAGATATACCAACACAAATCGTCCCAAAACCTCTCGAAAAATCTCATTGACTAACTCCTGGAAAACGACTGGAGCGTTACACAACCCGAAGGGCATGACCAGGTATTCGTAGTGCCCGTTGGGCGTGTTAAACGCCATCTTCCATTCGTCACCCTCCCTTATGCGTACCAGGTTGTATGCCCCTCTCAAATCGAGTTTAGAGAAAATACTAGCATTAGTCACCTGGGAGAATAAATCATCAATCAGAGGGAGTGGGTAACGATTCTTTATGGTAATTTTATTCAATTCTCAATAATCTATGTAGGGGCGAAGCCCACCGTCTTTTTTCTGAACAAAAAAGAACCCTGCTCCGGCTGGAGACCTAGAGGGACGGATAAACCCTTTGGCAAGGTTTTCTTTAATGTAATTCTGCATAGCAAGTTTTTCAGGAGCAGATAGGTTAAACAAGTGACCTCTAGGGGGCATACAACCAGACCGTAACTCAATGGGGCAGTCAAAACTTCTGTGTGGACGAAGTTTGTCAGCCAACTTAGGACAAAAGTGTGAGAAAACGCGGAAAAGCCGCCGCAAGTATTCAGAGTAAGGCGGCTGATTCCGCGTTCAACATGACTGTTTGCGCGCATGGGCCTGCATCCACAAGCCTGACGGAGCGCGGAGAAACCGCCGCATGCCCAGTGAACTTGGCGGCGGATTCCGCGTTCGACGCGGAGGTTTGCACGCATGAGATTGCTACCAGCAGTATGGCCAAACGCGGAGGAACCGCCGCATGCTCTGACAGCGGTGCGGTCGGCTCCGCGTTCAAACCAACAGATACATTACAACACATGTCTGGTGTGGCTGGGACTGATAGTCCACACAGGTTCAGAATGACGCGCACGCGCGCTGAGAGGCAGAGCCTTTATAACAGTCAGAAGGGTGTCAGCTGATCCAGCCGATCAGTTGACAATTCTATCAGGTTTCATTGGTTCAGCACTTAGGGGAGGCGCTGGAGAGCGCTGGTGTATATATACTGGGTGCTGATCATTTCTCTGGTGTCTGGCGTTGCGATCACTACGTGGTAGCACTCAGACCTTGTCAGTATCTGTGATATTTTCTGTGTTATACTTCAGACTAGTTCAAGGGTGTTGATGATCAAGGAACTCACACCCAAGATTAGGGAACTGTATTACCATTCTGTTATACTTCAGACTAGTTCCAGGGTGTTGATGATCAAGGAACTCACACCCAAGATTAGGGAACTGTATTATCATTCTGTTATACTTCAGACTAGTTCCAGGGTGTTGATGATCAAGGAACTCACACCCAAGACTAGGGAACTGTATTATCACTCTGTTATATATCAGACTAGTTCCAGGGTGTTGATGATCACGGAGTTCACACCCAAGACTAGGCATTGTTGATTATTTGTTATGACCTTCTGCTTTCCTGACTACTCTTCTGATCTCTGATTAAGTACTTCGATATATCTGATTCTCTGTTACTGAACTCTGCTTGTCTTAGGATTCCGCATCTGTCTCCTGTCTCTGTCCCTGATCTGTCTGTCTGTTGCCGACCCGGCTTGTCCGACCTCGAGAGCTATCTACTCAGTTTAGACATAGCTCACAGACCTGCGAGTGACATCCTTTCTTGGTGTCACTCACTCCCTGTCCTTCCTCCTCTTAGTCTGACCCCTCCCTCGGGAGAGGCTCAAGCTTGCGGAAGGAACGTGTTTCTGTACAGTACGCCTTACTGTTTGGGCACCTGCTCCTCAGGTGCATTACTCAAAGTATTCCTGTTACACCAAACACTCTCATTACTCAGGTGTCCAGAGGTTAGAGATATATCTGATTATCGGTGATACTGCAGATCATCAATAATCGGGTATATATCTGTATTCTCGGTGATACTGCAGATCACCGGTAATCAGATCCTCTCTGTGTTACACCGATCGTTACAAAAAGACATCAGCAAATTCTGTGTATTGTGCAGGTAACCCTTCTACTTGAATTTTGGTGGTGCAAATAGCAACTTTCTTCATACAATGATGATGGCAAAAGGAGGACCAGAACTCCAATCTATCTGAGGAGAATGCTTTTTGCAGCCACGGCATCCCCAGAATCACAGTAGAAGTGGCCATTTTAAGTACAAAAAATTGTATTTGTTCTCTGTGCAATACCCCCACATGACACAACAGATTCGGGGATTGAGACAGAGGACGACTCCCTTGAAGTGGAGAATCATCCACTGCAGTGAGGTCAATCTGTCTGTCCAGGGGAATCAAAAGAATCCCCAATTTCTTAACAAAATCATAATCTATAAAATTGGCGGCTGAACCCGAGTCTATAAATGCCTGGGTAGGCTGGACTTGATTCTCCCAGGAAATAGAACAAGGGAGCAGTAACCGATTATCAAGTAGCGGTAACACTGACTCGCCTAGGGTAGTACTTCTAGCTACTCCTAGGCGGCAGAGTTTTCCGCCTTTTTAGGACAGTTCTGTACTATATGGCCTTTTTCCGCACAATATAGACAGAGCCCCTCTGACCGTCTCCGATTTTTCTCGACCTCTGACAACTTAGAATGTCCGATCTGCATCGGTTCATCCTGAGGAGGAGAAGAGGTAGGAGAGGTGACAGGAATTGACCTCACAGAGTGTCTACCACGTGTTTGTTTTTGATAACGGATACGGCAATCTATTCTGACTGCAAGTGAGATCGCATTGTCTACCGTCTTAGGTTCAGGATGGCTTAGCAGTACATCCACAATGGGATCAGATAGCCCAGATAAGAAACAGTCAAACAAGGCGAATTGACCCCACCTAGCTGATACTGCCCACCGTCTAAACTCAGCAGCATAGGACTTATTGGTGTTCTGCCCTTGCCTGAGATTTTTAAGTTTCCTTTCCGCAGTGACTGCGATATCTGGATCATCATATATGATAGCCATAGATTTGAAAAAATTCTTAACTGACGATAATGCCTCATGACCACTAGGAAGACTGTAAG
Organism: Hyperolius riggenbachi; assembly: GCF_040937935.1. NCBI lineage: Eukaryota > Metazoa > Chordata > Amphibia > Anura > Hyperoliidae > Hyperolius > Hyperolius riggenbachi. Next base: position 23,895,318 of record NC_090652.1, read on the forward strand.
CCCATGTCTGTGAATCCCCTGTTAACAGAATTTTAATGAAGGCGATCCTCTGACTTTCAGTCCCTGAAGAAATAGGTCTCATCTCAAAATATGACAGACAGCGGTGTCTGAAATTCTGAAAATCAAATGTATGCCCTGAAAATTTTCCTGGCATGGGCATTCTAAGGGGACTGCACTGGTACAATTGCAGTCTGGAGGGTGCGGACCACTCCAGATAGCTGGGTAATCTGAGTCTGTTGGGTATTGACAACCACGGTTAAGTCATTTACCGCTATGGTCAAGGCCTCAACCTGTTTACCCAGTGCGTCCATAGACATTTTGGTCTGCTGTTCTGTAACGATTTGTGTCAGCAAGCGACAGAATTCTGATTATTAGGTGATCTGCAGTATCACCTATAATGCAGATATATACCTGATTATAAGGTGATCTGCAGAATCACCTATAATACTGGTATGTCAGAAGCTGATGTGACAACAAATACAGATGGTGTTTGGTGCAACAGTATTACTGATAAGAGCTATACCTCACCAGAGGGGCTGGTGGGTACAATCAGTATAATGCCTCTCACCAGAGACAAGGGCCCTCTGGTGAGAGTGGAGTAGTCAGATAGATCGGGTTTGGCAACAGACAGATAGATGCAGTACAAAATTGGCAGGCAGTGTCAGAAAGATATAACCAGGCAGGGTTTGGCAACTAGATCAGATAAGCAAATGTACAAAATCACTTAGAAAGAGAGAGGTCAGAACGAGCCAGAGTCATACACAAATAATATACAGTAGGTAATGATTAAGCTATCAAACAATTCCTATCTGGTGTGAAATACCCGGTTTCCTCCCGGATCAAAGCACACCGGAACTATCTAAGGGTCTGAGCGCTAACACAGAGTATTCGCAACAGCAGACAATTTGCGAGTGACTCAGTACGGCTTATGAAGCAGAGAAGACCCTCCAGGCACGCCCCCAGCGATCATCCAATGAGGAGCGGCGAGCGTCTCCTCTGACGTCAGCCGACCAGCCGGTCAGCTGACGCGCCTCCTCCCCGCATAAAGGTCCCGTCTATGCGTGCGCGCGACAATGCAACCCTATGTGCAATTGACAGTTCCGTCCTCGGCGTGCTAGACGCCTGAGGCCCGGACATGCTGCTAAACAGGGGGCTGGAGGCAGCTGTGAAAGTAGCGCTATTCCCTGCAGCTGCCTCTTCAGCGTTCATTACAGAGATTTCTCGCTTCAGGTTTGCTTTAAATTAAGAGGAAACTCCGTATTTACTGAAAAAATATTTTAAAAAATCATCAATGAGAAATAACGTATTTATTCTGCCTATCCTGTTGTTTTTAGTGGTCACTGTCAGATTTAGGAGAAATGTGATATGAAAAAAAAAAACAATTGTTCTGCTCATTTCCATCTTCACTGTTTCTCTGTTATGACAAAAGTGACGTAATTTCTGCACTTTTTGTGGTTTTTTTTTTTACAACCCAGCTCAATGTTAATTTTCCTTAACTGCTACCACAGCTTACTGTCCCTCCCACAGCAAAAATCACAAAGACAAAAGAGTTATATCGGTGGGTAAACTCTTCAAAGGGTGTGTGTGTGTGGGCGGGGTTGGGGGGGAGAGATATTAATTAACCTCCTGGTCATAGTGCCCTTACCTTATTTAATATAGGAAGTTTTCTGTTATTTGCATGCTGAAATAAGCATGTTACTGTAGCTAAAAACAAACAAACAAAAAAGAACACAATCTTGCTGGCACTAAATAGTCTCTTCAGGCAAAGGCAACCAGACTGGGTAAAATGAAAAAGAAATGGGGGACATATAGAGGCCTATTTTAGAAAAAAAAAAGTGTTTACATATATTTTTGGGGCACTAACAATTTTTGGTATTTTTTTTTAATGTTACATCCCCCTTTAAAATAAAGCTTGGTGTAATTTGCCTTCTTAAAACCAGAAGGAAATTTGCAATAATTGAGCTATAAGTGAACATTTGTGATTACCCACAATGCACCACTACCGAATATGCATATTCAGTAGTGGTGCATTGTGGGTAACCACAATTGTTCACTTATAGCTCAATTATTGCAAATTTCCTTCTGTTTTAAGAAGGCAGATTACACCAAGCTTTGCTTTTTAGTAGGAGGGCTTTTAGGTCCCTTTTATCCCCCTATAAATTCCAAGTGGTTTGGGTCACCCTCGGCTGCTTGGTTACTCTCTTTAAAATAAAATGTTTCAACTACTACTTGGTCTTGCAAGCTGTGATAAACATTAAAGCTTTATAATCAACAAGTTTGCTCTCATGCCTCCTCCTCTGCACTGCACAATAATCAATAACAAAGCCCAACTTGCTGAGGGCATTTTTCACAAAGTTTTCATCAAAAGTAAGAATATAACACCTGTCTTCTCCAGCCATGAAGTAAGTTGTATTCAATGCTGCTATTAGTATCAGGTGGCCTCCGGGTTTCAGCAGCTTTGAGATCTTCTCCAGGTTCCTCATATAATCATCTTCATCTTTGCTGATGATATCGGCTATCCATAAGCTGGTGACACAATCGGCAAGTGGAAGCACAACAGGGTGCGTTATATTCTCATTTTCAAAGTCACACGATATAATATGACTGATGGCCGTCTTTAGCTGCTGATCCTTGTCTTCAGTTTGGGTACTTAGGGGAGGAAATATAATAAAAAAATGCAATTAAGTCTTAAAAGAAAAACTGAAGGGGATAATAATAAATAAATAAATTAATAATAATAATAATAATAATATATTCCTATCCTAAATAGAACTTTCTTGATATCCTGATTCTTGTTCTCATTTGAAGGGTTGAAGGTTACATACCAGCTTTGTTAGGTCCGGTTCGCATCTGTGTTTTTTTCTGGAATGTAACGTATACTGTACAAACGTAATGCATGTGAATGGATTCAATGTTAACCTATGGATCCATTCGCATGCGTCTGTTCCGTACGTTCTTGTCCCCGCATCTGAAAAATGCAGCAGGCCCTAATTCTCCGGACTCGTTCCGGACGCGGAACGGATCCGGATAAAAATACTGCAGCTTTGGGGGCAATGGGAAACTGAACGTTTCTTCACACTAGTGAAGAAACTGACCGTTCCACGGGTGATGGGGGAATGGGCCGATGCGATTCTAGCGACGGGAGGGTGAGGGGAGGGTGCAGCAGCTGTGCGGGTAGGTGAGGGAAGGTTTATACATACCTTATCTTCATAGGCAGCCGGCGGTAGAGGCTTCCGTCTTCTTCCGCGTCATGTGACTAGTCACATGACGCGCTGTGTAGTCACTAGTCACAGCGGAAGAAGAGGAAGCCTCTACCGCCGCCTGCCTATGAAGATAAGGTATGTATTTGCTGAGTGAAAACAGATCCGATCAATCACTGATCAGATCCGTTTTCACTATGTGAATGGGCCACGGGCTGAGCCATCCGGATCCGGTGAAGCGGAGACCGGATCCACTCACCGGATCCTTTTTTGGCAAAAACGCAGATGTGAACTTGGCCTTAGTGGGATCTTCAATCTGGTTAATTTAGCTCCCATTTACATCACTATCCTGCTATCATTCATATATCATATATAGCTAATGTATAGCTCTGCGTAATATGTTGGCACTTTATTAATACAATAAATATATAATAATAAATAAATATCATCATATTTTTTTTTAAGCCACACAGAAGTTTTATGACTTATAATTAGCTTTTGGGAAAGCTTAGGCTTTTCTGAAAGCTAATTATAAGTTAATGACTGCTCAGACTGCAGAGATACAGGATAGGTTTATGAGATACAGAATAAGTTTATGAATTCTCACTTTGAAAAAAATAAAAAAAATTAAAACACAGTCCAGATGTAAGTGGGATTAGAACTAAAATCATCGAGCAGGTGGCACTGCGGCCCTGGCTGGACATCGGTTCAACGTCCCATTAACCGTGCGTCCCCGCCGATCTCGTCGATCTCACACTATAAGGCTCCCTGCACACTGCAAATCCATTTTCTGATTCTGATTCCGATTCCGTTTACGATTCCGATTTTCAATTCCGATTTTCCCTGAATACATTCAACAGAAAAACGGATAAAAAAACGCAGCATGCAGTAAAGATTAAAAATCTGAATCGGAGGTAAAAACCGATTAAAAAGCGGAATCAGAAATGCATGCAGTGTGGAAGAGGCCTAACACCTCCACAATTCGCTCGCCCTGCCGTCTCTATGATGGCAGAGCACTGTAAGCCGGTCAGGAGCTGTTTTCATTGGCTCCTGGCCCTGTCATCACTGTAAGCCAATCCCAGAGGTTGGTGCAGGCGGCAGGCAGAGAGTAGTCAAAATCCAGGCAGAGGTCGGTACAGGTGGCAGGCTGAGAGTAGTCAAAATCCTGACTACATCATGTGCATTCAAATGAGCTTATCTGCCATGGCAGTCAGGTGAAACAGGGGAGAGATCAAATTACAACTTGTGATTAGAGACAAATGAAAAAGAATTAGACAGGCTAAAATCTCTATATATATTCAGGCAGATCCCTTACTACCTGAGATGAGATGTTCTGGGGGTCGCCCGTCCCCCCTGCACACCTGGGCGGAGCTACAAGCAGCAAATCAGATTTTACCCATTCATGTCAATGGAAAAAAAAATGAGTCCCCACACTTGGCACAGTTGGTCACTTGGTGACCGAGGTTACAAATCCAGGAAAAGTGGGCGGAGCATAAAACAGCCAATCAAATTTCAGTCATTCATTTTTAATGGGAAAATGTAAATTGCAGCCATTCTTAGACTGTTAATAACAGGGTTCTCAAACTTGGCACAGTCGGTCACTGGGTAAATGAGATTAAAGGTGGGTACACACGTCAGATAAAAGTCTTTGGAAAATGAAAGATCACAGACCAATTTTACCCCCTTCCATGTAGTATGAGAGCCATACTCGACACAGTCTATTCTATGGAGCTGAACTTCCCATCAGATAGAAATCTTTGCAAGATGCTGCACACAAAGATGCTGCACACATGCAACAGATCAGTATCTACAAAAGATCAATTCCTGCAAAAGATCCATTCCTGCAAAATGCATTTATAGTCTATGACATCTGCAGATCCTCATACACACCTTGTTTAATGGACATTCATCTGCAGATCAGCCAATTATCTGCCGATCTGAAGATCCAACCTGGTGGATCTGGTCTACAGATAATTGTCCGTGAAACAAGGTGTGTATGATGATCTGCAGATCTCATAGACTATGAATGCAGTTTGCAGGAACGGATCTTTTGCAGGAACAGATCTTTTGCAGATACTGATCTGTTGCATGTGTACAGCATCTGTGTGTGCAGCATCTTGCAAAGATTTCTGTCTGATGGGGAGTTCAGCTCCATAGAATAGACTGTGTAGGTATGGCTCTCATACTACATGAAAGGGGGTAAAATTGGTCTGTGATCTTTCATTTTCCAAAGACTTTTATCTGACGTGTGTACCCACCCTAAGAGTCAAGAAAGTGGGTGGAGCCTACAACAGCCATTTAAAATTCACCTATTGGTTTTCAGGGGGAATTTTTAAACTGCTGCCATTCTTACACTGTTAATGGCAGTGGCTTCAAACTTGCTACAGCCGGTCATTGGGTGACTGCGGTTCAAATTCACTAAAGGGGCCACAAACAGCCAATTAGATTTCTTTGCTAGATAAACTGCTTCCATTCACACATTTTTGATGCCAGAAAAATGAAGGTTCACAAACTTGGTCATTGAGTGACTGTGTGTCAAGGGTGCAAAAAAGTGGGCAGAGCCAAAAACAAATTTCACTGGTGAAATATAAACTGCAGCCATTCTTACACCGTTAATGGCAGGGTTCTCAAACTTTGCCCAGTTGGTCACTGGGTGACTGGGATTAATATTCAGAAAATGGGTGGAGCCTACAACAGCCAATCAAAATTCACCTGTTGATTTTCAAGGGGAATATTTAAATTGCTGCCATTCTTACACTGTTAATAGCTGTTAATAGCAGATGCCTCAAACCTGCCACAGTTGGTCACTGGGTGACTGAGGTTCAAATTCAGAAAGGTGGCGGAGCAACAAACGGCCAATCAGATTTGATTCATTTCAATGGGAATATACAAATGATTGATACCATGGACCCCAAAGCTCATAAACTTGGTAATTGAGAGACTATATGTCAAGGTTAGAAAAAGTGGGCGGCACCAACTACTAATTTTTTTACATAGGAAAATATAAACGGCAACCATTCTTACACTGTTAATGGCAGGGTACCCAAACTTGACACAGGTGGCCACTGTGTGACTTGGATTAATATGTAAAAAGTGGATGGAGCCTACAACAGCCAATCAAAATTCACTTATTGATTTTCAAGGGTAATATTTATATTGCAACCATTTTTACACTGTCAATGGCAAAGGCCTCAAACCTGATACAGTCAGTCATTGGGTGACTGGGGTCCAAATTCACTAAAGGGGATGGAGCCACAAACAGCCAATCCGATTTGTTAGATTTTAGCCATTCTATTATTAGCAGGGTTCTCAAACTTGACACAGTTTGTCACTGGATGACTGGGATTAATATTCAGGAAAGTGGGTGGTGCCTACAACAGCCAATCAAAAATCACCTATTGATTTTCAAGGGGAATATTTACATTGCTGCCATTCTTACACTCTTAATGACAGATACCTCAAATCTGGTACAGTCAGTCACTGGGAGACTTGGGTTTAAATTCTGAAAAGGAGCCAGGCCACAAACTGCCAATCAGATTTGTTTAATTCCAATGGAAAAATTCTACTTATTGATGCCAAGGACCCTAAGGCTCATAAACTTTTTTATTTAGTGACTGTATGTCAAAGTTAGAAACATCCAAAAACAACTAACTTTTTACATGGGAAAATATAAACTGCAGCTATTCTTACACTGTTATTGGCAGGGTTCTTCAACTTCACACAGTTGGTCACTGGGTGACTGGGATTAATATTCAGACAAGTAGGTGGAGCCTACAAGAGCCAATCAAAATTCACCTATTGATTTTCAAGTAGAATATTGAAACTGCTGCCATTCTTACATTGTTAATGGCAGAGGCCTCAAACCTGCTACATTGGGTGGATCATTCCTTCTGCACAGCATCTTGTATTATGCAGTTTATGTGCCTTGTATGATGTCTGTGTATAATTCTATCAAAATGTAATAAAAAAGTAAGCTTTGCCTCCCTCTACTATTTCCCTCTACTATTTTAGAGCCTAATTACAAAAAAAACATATCAAAAATACATAACAATGCATTTTCTAGAGGAGGGGATGAGCAGTTAAGTTAAAGAGACACTGAAGCGGAAAAAAATATGATATAATGATTTGTATGTGTAGTACAGCTTAGAAATAAAACATTAGGAGCAGAGACATAAGTCTAATATTGTTTCCAGTACAGGAAGAGTTAAGAGACTAACAGTTATAGATAACAGTTGTTATCTATGCATAAAAGCCATTGAGCTCTATGACTTTGAAAGTGGCAGAGAGTTTTGAGTTCTGAAGGTTGTTATCTGAGCTTTCAGTCAAGGATTTTCTATTTCTCTGCCAGAGGACAGGTCAAAAGTTCACTGCCTGCTCTGTAAAAACATTTAGAATGCTGAGTGTTGTGTAAACTGCACATATTAGAGAATGATGCAATGTTATGAAAAACACGATATAACTGAAAATAAAAATATGAGAATATTTTCTTTGCTACTAATCTTCTAGTAATTATCCGTACTACACAACCAATTCATTATATCATAATTTTTTTTTTTTGCTTCAGTGTCTCTTTAACTTCTATTGCATATGATCGCATTGCTCCATACTCCGCCACAACCAGCAGTGGTGTCAAGTTGGGTTAATTATTAGTCTCCCTGCATGTGTGAATACAAATCTAACTCTCCTTAGCTATAAAAAGGGGGGTACAGCATGAAGTTTTCATTTCTTCATACATGGCATTTACACAACATCTCACCTCTTTCCCTCTAGCTTGGCTGCATGGGCTGATGCGTGCTCCCAGCTACAAGCGCCAGTGCGAGCGTCCTTCCATTTGCTTGTCTCCATGGTGCATTTCTCATTGAGCTTCAGTATAATTATGTCCTTAAAGACATCACAAGCTGAGTAGAGATGATGGATGAGGGAACTAACACTGACATCAATCAAAACATCTCCCTTCACAAAACCTGCAGAGTTGTTAAAAAAAAAATCAATTCCATCATAGTGGCTGGATAGTGTACTGGTTAAGGGCTCTGCCTTTGACATGGGAGACCAGGGTTCGAATCCTGGCTAGGTCAAGTAACTATTCAGTAGGGAGTTCAAGGCAAGACTCCTTAACACTGCAGGGTGGCCTCTTGAGCACGCCCCAGTGGCTGCAGCTCTTGAGCGCTTTGAGTCCGACAGGAGAAAAGCGCTATACAAATGTTCGGATTATAGTCATAGGAATGCTGAAGTAATTCTAGTGTAGCTGCCTGTTCATAAAGAATTTCAGCAAAAGCTACATTTTTTTGTGGATTAAAGTGATGCTTTTCCTCAGGTGGCACTGTAATGGGGTACACAGAGTTGCTGCTGAACCCATTACAGTTCCTTAATTTTTAAAAACACGGGCATTAGTTACACATACTTCCAAATACCTGATAAACCATGGAAATTCCGTGAAACATGCATATTTTATAGAATCATCCATGCAATACGGCATACAAAGAAACTTGCCAGGAAACTGCTATTCACCTCCATGTAGGGGACCAGCTCCAGGGCCAGTGCTTCCATAAGGCAAAGACAGCATTTGCCCAGCAATGCTGACCCTGCTCCATTCTGCCTGCTTCCCGCGTTCCCCGGGGCCCTGCAGCTATAATGGCAGACATAATTAACTATACAGTGGAGGAAATAATTATTTGACCCCTCACTAATTTTGTAAGTTTGTCCAATGACAAAGAAATGAAAAGTCTCAGAACAGTATCATTTCAATGGTAGGTTTATTTTAACAGTGGCAGATAGCACATCAAAAGGAAAATTTAAAAAATAACCTTAAATAAAAGATAGCAACTGATTTGCATTTCATTGAGTGAAATAAGTTTTTGAACCCCTACCAACCATTAAGAGTTCTGGCTCCCACAGAGTGGTTAGACACTTCTACTCAATTAGTCACCCTCATTAAGGACACCTGTCTTAACTAGTCACCTGTATAAAAGACACCTGTCCACAGAATCAATCAATCAAGCAGACTCCGAACTCTCCAACATGGGAAAGACCAAAGAGCTGTTCAAGGATGTCAGAGACAAAATTGTAGACCTGCACAAGGCTGGAATGGGCTACAAAACCAATAGCAAGAAGCTGGGAGAGAAGGTGACAACTGTTGGTGCGATTGTTCGAAAATGGAAGGAGCACAAAATGACCATCAATCGACCTCGCTCTGGGGCTCCACGCAAGATCTCACCTCGTGGGGTGTCAATGGTTCTGAGAAAGGTGAAAAAGCATCCTAGAACTACACGGGAGGAGTTAGTGAATGACCTCAAATTAGCAGGGACCACAGTCACCAAGAAAACCATTGGAAACACATTACACCGCAATGGATTAAAATCCTGCAGGGCTCGCAAGGTCCCCCTGCTCAAGAAGGCACATGTGCAGGCCCGTCTGAAGTTTGCCAATGAACACCTGAATGATTCTGTGAGTGACTGGGAGAAGGTGCTGTGGTCTGATGAGACCAAAATAGAGCTCTTTTGCATTAACTCAACTTGCTGTGTTTGGAGGAAGAAAAATGCTGCCTATGATCCCCAAAACACCGTCCCCACCGTCAAGCATGGGGGTGGAAACATTTTGCTTTGGGGGTGTTTTTCTGCTAAGGGCACAGGACAACTTAATCGCATTAACGGGAAAATGGACGGAGCCATGTATCGTGAAATCCTGAACGACAACCTCCTTCCCTCTTCCAGGCAACTGAAAATGGGTCGTGGATGGGTGTTCCAGCACGACAATGACCTAAAACATACAGCAAAGGCAACAAAGGAGTGGCTCAAGAAGAAGCACATTAAGGTCATGGAGTGGCCTAGTCAGTCTCCGGACCTTAACCTCCTTGCCGGTTATCCCGAGCTCAGCTCGGGGTAACCTGCGCAGGAGGATATCTCAGGCCCCGCTTGGCCGATTTGCATAATTTTTTTTTTGTTACAAGCAGCTAGCACTTTGCTAGCTGCTTGTAACTTCCGATCGCCGCCGCTCGCCGCCGATCCGCCGCAATCCGCCGCGCCGAGTCGCTCCCCCCCCGCCCCAGAGCCCTGCGCTGCCTGGCCAATCAGTGCCAGGCAGCGTTGAGGGGCGGATCGGGATTCCCTATGACGTACCGACGTCCATGACGTCGGTGACGTCATCCCGCCCCGTCGCCATGGCGACCGGGGAAGCCCTGCAGGAAATCCCGTTCTCAACGGGATTCCCTGCATACTCTGATCGCCGAAGGCGATCGGAGTGGGTGGGGGGATGCCGCCGCTTAGCGGCTATCATGTAGCGAGCCCTTGGCTCGCTACATGATTTAAAAAAAAAAAAATTTAAAAAAATGTGCGGCGCTGCCTCCTTGCCGGATTTTTTAGACCGGCAAGGAGGTTAATCCAATAGAAAACCTATGGAGGGAGCTCAAGCTCAGAGTTGCACAGAGACAGCCTCGAAACCTTAGGGATTTAGAGATGATCTGCAAAGAGGAGTGGACCAACATTCCTCCTAAAATGTGTGCAAACTTGGTCATCAATTACAAGAAACGTTTGACCTCTGTGCTTGCAAACAAGGGTTTTTCCACTAAGTATTAAGTCTTTTATTGTTAGAGGGTTCAAAAACTTATTTCACTCAATGAAATGCAAATCAGTTGCTATCTTTTATTTAAGGTTATTTTTTCGATTTTCCTTTTGATGTGCTATCTGCCACTGTTAAAATAAACCTACCATTGAAATGATACTGTTCTGAGACTTTTCATTTCTTTGTCATTGGACAAACTTACAAAATCAGTGAGGGGTCAAATAATTATTTCTTACACTGTAAGTATTGGCGGGTGAGCGGACGGGCAGCGGCGCATGTTTACAAATGACGCGACGGGTCATAGAGTGGGAGGGAGACAGCATGTCTCAGAGTGTAGCTGCTGCCCATCCGCTCACCCGCCGGGACTAAAAGGTATTTATGGCTGCTTACAGGGCCCTGTGGAGCAGAGGGCTAATAGCGGGGGGGGGGGGAGGGGAAGCTTTGCGCTGGGGGCCCCAACGCTATTGTTTGGCTTAGGGCCCCTTATACCGACCCTGACCAGCTCTGCCGCATGACCAGCTCCACACTCTATACAAATCATCAATAGAAACAAGCAGACATTTCCTGGTCATGCTTATAGCCTCTGCTGAAAGATCTAAAACAGTATCTGTTTAATTGTCAATAAAGACACAGGCACTAGTTACAAGTATTTGCAAATACACAATACCTGCCTAGAGACCCATGATTCCTTCCTATTTTCCCAAAGCAGGACATGCATTACAACAGATTATAGATTGTAAAAGAAAAAAAAGCATTTGTGCAAATATAAGATATTTCATTTCTATGATTGACAGGGTTAGATATTTTACTGTATTTATTAAAAACTCAAGATTAGCTGTTATATACAATACATACCTGAGCTAAATATGTAGTGAAAATTATTCATAGGGAATTTCAACGTATCATCTGCAAACTCCATGTCTGGCTTGTCATTGTAATATGTCTCAGCGTAAGCTCTGGAGTTAAATGCATGCTTGTGGTAGATCTTCAGTGGTGGGCAATCCATCTTGTGAGATCTTCTCCACCTCGGTTCTCTAAGTTCTGTTCTGCTCAGTTGATTTCAGTGTTCTCTTTATAGTCCAATAAATCCAGGTGGCTACATCTGATGCTTTATGATTCCATATTTTACTATATCTATTTGTTATAGTCACATCCTATTTCAACCATGAGGTCTCAGCTGACTGAGCTGTGATTGATCATCTCCCTCTTGCTTCAAAATAATTCACAGTGTATTAACTGCTCTCCAAAACGATAACTGGTGCTGTTTGTTTATGTGTCAATTCCCTCAGGAATACCAGTTTGTATGGGGGAACACAGAGGCAAATGCAGGTGGGATTACAGCTGCCCAGAATTCCCCCTCAGAACATGGCCAGTGCAGTCAGTGGACAAGCACATGTTGAGACACCAGGATATCTGCAGGCATCCTGCAGCTCACAGCACTGCACCTTTCCTTCCCTGCTACAGTTGACTTTGGATATAGCAGCAGCGTATGTACAGAGCATGGAGCAGCAGTGTGTGTACAGAGCATAGAGCAGCAGCCTGTGTACAGAGCATGGAGCATCAGTGTGTGTACAGAGCATGGAACAGCAGCGTGTGTACAGAGCATGGAGCAGCAAGCTGTGTACAGAGCATGGTGCAGCAGTGTGTGTACAGAACATAGAGCAGTAGCGTGTATACAGGGCATGGCTCAGCAACGTGAGTACAGAGCATGGAGCAGCAGTGGGTATACAGAGCATGGAGCAGCAGAGTGTGTACAGAGCATGGAGCAGCAGCATGTGTAGAGAGCATGTAGCAGCAGTGTGTGTACAGAGCATGAAGCAGCAGTGTGTGTACAGAGCATGGAGCAGCAGTGTATGTACAGAACATGGAGCAGCAGCATGTGTAGAGAGCATGTAGCAGCAGTGTGTGTACAGAGCATGAAGCAGCAGTGTGTGTACAGAGCATGGAGCAGCAGTGTGTGTACAGAGCATGGAACAGCACGATGTGTACAGAGCATGGGGCAGCAGTGTGTGTACAGAACATAGAGCAGCAGTGTGTGTAGAGAGCATGGAACAGCAGTGTGTGTACAGAGCAGGGAGCAGCTGGGTGTGTACAGAGCATGGAGCGGCAGCGTGTGTACAGAACATGGAGCAGCAGTGTGTATACATAGCATGAAGCAGTAGCATGTGTACAGAGCATTGAGCAGCAGTGTGTGTACAGAGCATCGAGCAGCAGTGTGTGTACAGAGCATGGAGCAGAGGCGTGTGTACAGAACATGGAGCAGCAGCATGTGTACAGAGCATGGAGCAGCAGCGTGTGTACAGAGCATGGAGAAGCAGCGTGTGTACAAAGCATGGAGCAGCAGCGTGTACAGAGCATGGAGCAGCAGCGTGTACAGAGCATGGAGCAGCAGCGTGTGTACAGAGCATGGAGCAGCAGCGTGTACAGAGCATGGAGCAGCAGTGTGTGTACAAAGCATGGAGCAGCAGTGGGTGTACAGGGCATGGAGCAGCAGTGTGTGTACAAAGCATGGAGCAGCTCTGGGGAACTTAACAGAGTCAGGTAAGAGCACAGCCCTGTGCCCTGATGTGTAAATGCTTCACTTTCCCCTTCATTTGAAATGTCGGCTGTTCTCATTATTACCTGGATCCAAACTGCTCCAGATCAATCCCGTTGTCAATCTGGAGCAGATCGGACATTTAGGAAATAATATCAGATCCTGTCAGTCGGACAGGAAATTGTATTATGTGTACCCAGCATGATTTCCTACCATATTACTATACTATATTGTGCGTAGCTGAGGCAGACCTTTCATGAATCCCCTCCCCCCCCCCCCCCCCTTGAAAATCCTGGGTTTGCCTCTTGTACAAGATGTTAAAGCTGCCTGCATTATTTAGGTGTTTCCTTGCCACAACAGTAATCGCGTTATCAGAAGCTTCTGTGAGCTTCATATGATGTTTGGTGACATTAGTATGTTTAGTTGTATTTATTTTTTGTGCGTGTGAGAATGGATACTGTTTTTCCTGACATCAGAAGTAGGTGTCAGTTTTCCTGAGGCACTTGTCTAAGTGACTATGGGTCTTCACCAGACCTTCTCCACGTTGGATGCTGTGCCACCAGCTGTATTAGGTGATAGACTACCTTACTGGCAAGTAGTCTCCAAGTCACAACTTTCTGTATTGCCCTACCATTGGCTGACACTTGAGTATGCAGGGGAGAGAGATGAGAAGCAGGAGGAAGTCAAGAAAACAGGTGAAGGTTAAGGACAAGCTGCAAGCAGACTAGTTTAGTATCCATGCTATAGGTCAAGGTAAGCAGACATTGGGCAAATTTAATGATAGAGGTCAGCAACACGGACTAGAAGATGGAAAAGGTCAGCAAAAGTTGGGTTGATAATGGGCAAACAGCTGAAGAGGAAATAATTGCCCATGGCCGAGATAGACCACTAACATTGCCATCTCCCCCAGGGACTGCTGTCAGATGCTCGCAGGTTTATAAGTATGTCTTTGGTGACAATTTTTAGTTAATCTTCAAGCATAAAAATAAGTAGCAGCGGTCCTATAATTCTGCTCAATACCACATTACTTTCATTTGAGTAGAGATCATAGCCAACTCTTATTCTAAAGCAAGGGTAGGCAAACGTTTTGACTCATGGGCCGCTAAGTGATCTTAAATTGGATAGAAAGGATAGGCAAATTTAGGTAGCCAATGCACTCTCAACCCCCCCCCCCTTTCATCACGGATGCCAAACATGCCCCTAGTCTTAGTCTTGCCCCCAGTTCAAGTAGCCAAGGAACTCCCCCAACCTTTACCAGTATAAGTCATTATAAGTAGCAGGTGTTACCCCAGAATTAAGTACCCCCTCCCAGTATAGTAGCCCCTCCTCAGTATAGGTAGCCAGGTGTGCCCCAGTATAGCTGCCCCCTCCTCAGTATAGGTGGCCAGGTGTGTCCCAGTATAGCAGCCTCCTCCTCAGTATAGGTAGCCAGGTGTGTCCCAGTATAGCAGCCCTCTCCTCAGTATAGGTGGCCAGGTGAGCCCCGGTATAGCACCCTCCTCGGTATAGGTGGCCAGGTGTGCCCCAGTATAGCACCCTCCTCCTCAGTATAGGTAGCCAGGTGTGCCCCAGTATAGCAGCCCCTCCTTAGTATAGGTGGCCAGGTGTGTCCCAGTATAGCACCCTCCTCCTCAGTATAGGTAGCCAGGTGTGCCCCAGTATAGCACGCTCCTCGGTATAGGTAGCCAGGTGCGCCCCAGTATAGCAGCCTCTTCCTCAGTATAGGTGGCCAGGTGTGTCCCAGTATAGCACCCTCCTCATCAGTATAGGTAGCCAGGTGTGCCCCAGTATAGTAGCCCCTCCTCAGTATAGGTAGTCAGGTGTGACCCAGTATAGAACCCTCCTCCTCAGTATAGGTAGCCTGGTGTGCCCCAGTATAGCACCCTCCTCCTCAGTATAGGTAGCCAGGTTTGCCCCAGTATAGCACCCTCCTCCTCAGTATAGGTAGCTAGGTGTGCCCCAGTATAGCACCCTCCTCTTCAGTATAGGTAGTCAGGTGTGGCCCAGTATAGAACCCTCCTCCTCAGTATAGGTAGCCAGGTGTGCCCCAGTATAGCAGCCCCCTCCTCAGTATAGGTAGCCAGGTGTGCCCCAGTATAGTAGCCCCTCCTCAGTATAGGTAGTCAGGTGTGCCCCAGTATAGAACCCTCCTCGGTATAGGTAGCCTGGTGTGCCCCAGTATAGCACCCTCCTCCTCAGTATAGGTGGCCAGGTGTGCCCCAGTATAGCACCCTCCTTCTCAGTATAGTTAGCCAGGTGTGACCCAGTATAGCAGCCCCCTCCTCAGTATAGGTGGCCAGGTGTGCCCCAGTATAGCACCCTCTTCCTCAGTATAGGTGGCCAGGTGTGTCCCAGTATAGCAGCCCCCTCCTCAGTATAGGTGGCCAGGTGTGCCCCAGTATAGCAGCCTCCTCCTCAGTATAGGTAGCCAGGTGCGCCCCAGTCAGTGATTATCGTAATCAACAAATTACGATTTTGCCAAATGTCGGGTACATTTTCGCAATTAGGCTTATATGTAATTACTATAAGACCTTATAGTTTTTGAGAAACTCTATTTTAAAAATGCAAGTAAAAAATGGCTTTTAAAAATGACAATTTAAAAACCAGGCATTTTTCTTGGAATGCTGTGTTCTTTTTCCTCCATGCATAACGCCCCTTGTTATCAGTGCTGGGCCGAAATTACGCATTAGCGTAATTACGCATCGTAATTCACTACAAATGCACCGTAAGCGTTACGTGTAAGGTTACGGTATTACACGTAATTAATTACGCGTAGACCGTAGGTTACGTTATTACGCGTAACAAATTACGCGTAAGACAGTAAACTCCTATTGAAATTACACAGTCTGCCGTAATCGCGTAATATTACGCTCCCGTATAATATAAAAAAGCCGACGACTTTAAGGGTTAATAGCAAAGCCCCCTTAAGTGCTAAGAGCCTCAAATTTGGAGAATATATTAAGGAGATCAGAAGGAATAAGAGGAAAAAATTTTTTTTCAAAAAGACTTTATAGTTTTTGAGAAAATCGATGTTAAAGTTTCAAAGGAAAAATATATACATTTAAAAACCCGCCGACTTTAACGGTTAATAGCAAAGCCTGCTTAAAATTTAGGAACACCAAATTCCTAGGGTATATTAAGGGGATCAGTGGGAATAAGAGGAAAAAATTTTTTTCAAAAAGACCTTATAGTTTTTGAGAAAATCGATTTTTAAGTTTCAAGGGCAAAAATGTCTTTTAAATGCGGAAAATGTCCGTTTTTTTTGCACAGGTAACAATAGTGTATTATTTTCATAGATTCCCCCAAGTGGGAAGAGTTTTACTTACTTCGTTCTGAGTGTGGGAAATATAAAAAAAAAAAAACGACGTGGGGTCCCTCTCCCAGACCTCTTTAACCCCTTGTCCCCCATGCAGGCTGGGATAGCCAGAATGCGGAGCACCGGCCGCGTGGGGCTCCGCACCCTGACTATACCAGCCCGCATGGTCCATGGATTGGGGGGTCTCGGAAGGGGAGGGGCAGCCAAGCTTTCCCCTCCCCCTCCGAGCCCTTGTCCAATCCAAGGACAAGGGGCTCTTCTCCACCTCCGATGGGCGGTGGAGGTGGAGGCCGCGATTTCCTGGGGGGGGGGGGTTCATGGTGGCATCTGGGAGACCCCTTTAAAAAGGGGTCCCCCAGATGCCCACCCCCCCTCCCAGGAGAAATGAGTATAGGGGTACTTGTACCTCTTACCCATTTCCTTTAAGAGTTAAAAGTAAATAAACACACAAACACTTAGAAAAAGAATTTTAATTGAACAAAAAACATAACCACGAAAAAAGTCCTTTAATATTCTTAATTAACCATTAATACTTACCTGTCCCTTTAAAAGCCAGTTCCCACGCAATATCCTCGGAAATTGGCTAATCAGTTACAATGTAACAAACTTTGTAACTCCACCGCCCCCGACGTCTCTCGCTGCTCACACTTACGCTAAGTCCCCGCCGGCTCCCGCCGTCCACTCCACCCACACCTGTCACCCATATACATGCTGGCACCCATGGGTGCCAGCATGTATATAGGTGACATGTGGGAGAGGCGGGGAGGGCAGCTGGAGCCGGCGGGACTTAGCGTCCTGCACGGACCCGACAGAGCTCTGAGCTATATAGCTCAGAGCTCTCTAAGCATCTTTGAATTTGGGCTCCAAGGAGCCCCATTGGTCCTTAGCAGACCAATGGGGTTCCTTCTGATTTGAAGGAACCCCATTGGTCTGCTAAGGACCAATGGGGCTCCTTGGAGCCCAAATTCAAAGATGCTTAGAGAGCTCTGAGCTATATAGCTCAGAGCTCTGTCGGGTCCGTGCAGGACGCTAAGTCCCGCCGGCTCTCGCTGCCCTCCCCGCCTCTCCCACATGTCACCTATATACATGCTGGCACCCATTGGTGCCAGCATGTATATGGGTGACAGGTGTGGGCGGAGTGGACGGCGGGAGCCGGCGGGGACTTAGCGTAAGCGTATGCGGCGGCCGGCGGGTGAGCGGCGAGAGACGTCGGGTGCGGTGGAGTTACAAAGTAACAAAGTTGTTACATTGTAACAACTTTGTTACATTGTAACTGATTAGCCAATTTCCGAGGATATTGCGTGGGAACTGGCTTTTAAAGGGACAGGCATGGGCGTAGGGCCCGAGGTCGCAACGGTCGCACGTGCGACTGGGCCCGGCTCCTGAAGCCCTGAGGGTGGGGCCCGGCCGGCCGCCTCCCTTCCGCCTGTGCGCATGTGTACTGAGGCGGCCAGGCACTTACTAATAAAACTTGGCTCCACTTGCGGCTCCCAGACAGTGCAGGCACTTTGCTCACTGTCTGCCTGGTCTCCAGACTCCTCCTCCCCAATTTGCTCCATCGCTCTCCTCAGAACGCAGCAGCCGCTTCACTGTGACTATACGTCACACACAGTCACTCTCACTGTCTGTTGCCGCCTCTCTTCAAAACCTCCACGGCTGAGTATGAGCACGTTTTTTTGCTGTAGAGGACTTTTTTCTGTTTTTTTCTAGTTGTAACAGTACATGCTACTTTTTTTTTGTATTATTATTATTTTTAATCACCTGAAGTTTGCTGTGTGGAACAATATATGCATGGCAAGTTGTACAAACCCGGCCACTGGATCCTCCTCCTAGAAGGCAGGGCAAAGCCTCTGAATTCTGGCACTAAATATTTCTATTCCCCAAGCAACAACGTGAATTTCACTACACTGCGATGCTGGGAAAGAAAACCATCAATCAATGATTTCTTCACGCCGGTCTCCAGGAAGAGATCTTCCATGGAAGCCCGGCTAGAGGCTGAAGACTGTGCGGGACAGATAAAAGGAAACAGATGTGAGGTATTAGCTGGGCTTCGAGTCACATTTTCTCTCTCATCTATTTAGACAGATTGCTGATGTGTCTAATATGACTACACTGGCCACATGTCTTTAGTGTGAGCCTCATTACTCTACACCGCTTCTCTTTTTGTGTATGCATATGGTTTATGACATGTGCACTAGTGTGGCGATGTGTTACAATGCAAATTTACAGTATTACACTTCCATGCACATTGCTACCTCGTTCTCTCTCAGTATATTACTTAATATTACAGATGATCTGGCCGAATAGCCAATCGGAGTGCTGGAATTGACCATAAGGCAGTGGCACAGTGTGCCAAGTTCTGCCGCAAAAATTCAGCGTGTTTCAGTGACTTCCGGGACTGTGTGATCACGTGACAGCTAGAGGTACAAGGAAGCCTGATTTGCTAAATACAGTAGCTGTCTGCGCAGGCTGATCAGCTAGGCAAGGTTATCAAAACTTTATAAATAACGTTTAGTGCTTTATTATGAATAAGTCAATTAATGGCTTTGATTGAGTAAAAATATGATATGTATACTTTAAGTTAAGGGTGCTGCAGAAGTAAGCTACCTGTCTGAGGAGAGAATGCTAGCGTTACCAGCCAGAACTGGTGATGTGCTCACAGTGGAAACGTCCAGGGGCGTAGCAATAGGGGATGCAGAGGTTGCGACCACATCGGGGCACTTGGGCCAGAGGGGCCCCGAAGGGCCCACCCTCTACTACAGTATTACCTCTCTATTGGTCCTGTGCTCATAATAATCACTTCTATAGATACTTTGAATAGTAGTGATCATTAACAAGCTGCTCCCCATCCTCTTCTTGCACTTCGGACACTGCAGTTGCCATTGGCAGGTTTTAGTGTGCCAGTACCAATTGTTATGTATAGAATGCTTGGGGGGGCCCCATTGTAAACCTTGCATCGGGGCCCACAGCTCCTTAGCTACGCCACTGGGGACAGGTAAGTATTAATGGTTAATTAAGAATATTAAAGGACTTTTTTCGTGGTTATGTTTTTTGTTCAATTAAAATACTTTTTCTAAGTGTTCGTGTGTTTATTTACTTTTAACTCTTAAAGGAAATGGGTAAGAGGTACAAGTACCCCTATACTCATTTCTCCTGGGAGGGGGGGGTGGGCATCTGGGGGACCCCTTTTTAAAGGGGACTCCCAGATGCCACCATGAACCCCCCCCCCCCCAGGAAATCGCGGCCTCCACCGCCCATCGGAGGTGGAGAAGAGCCCCTTGTCCTTGGATTGGACAAGGGCTCGGAGGGGGAGGGGAAAGCTTGGCTGCCCCTCTCCTTCCGAGACCCCCCAATCCATGGACCATGCGGGCTATAGTCAGGGTGCGGAGCCCCACGCGGCCGGTGCTCCGCATTCTGGCTATCCCAGCCTGCATGGGGGACAAGGGGTTAAAGAGGTCTGGGAGGGGGGACCTCACGTCGTTTTTTTTTATATTTCCCACACTCAGAACAAAGTAAGTAAAACTCTTCCCACTTGGGGGAATCTATGAAAATAATACACTATTTTTACCTGTGCAAAAAAAACGGACATTTTCCGCATTTAAAAGACATTTTTGCCCTTGAAACTTAAAAATTGATTTTCCTCAAAAACTATAAGGACTTTTTGAAAAACATTTTTTTCCTCTTATTCCCACTGATCCCCTTAATATACCCTGGGAATTTGGTGTTCCTAAATTTTAAGCAGGCTTTGCTATTAACCGTTAAAGTCGGCGGGTTTTTAAATGTATATATTTTTCCTTTGAAACTTTAACATCGATTTTCTCAAAAACTATAAGGTCTTTTTGAAAAAAATTTTTTTCCTCTTATTCCTTCTGATCTCCTTACTATATTCTCCAAATTTGAGGCTCTCAGCAATTAAGGGGGCTTTGCTATTAACCCTTAAAGTCGGCGGCTACCTAACATTGATCCATGCGTCAACTTTTCCGCTTGTGAGCATTCCCTTACGCATTAATTGCTAGTAGGAAATTACGCGTAAGGCAATAACGTAACAATCTGCATTACGGTATTCTTACGCGTAATTGCGTAAGGGCTATGCGTAATTACAGACATGAACCGTAGATAAATGTCTACGCCGTAAGCGTAATTCCGTAATGCGTAATAGCGTAAAATTACGCGTAATGATCCGTAAGCGTAGTTTTTTCCATTACGCCCAGCACTGCTTGTTATGCCCAAATAACTCAATTTTAGTTTCGTCAGTCCAGAGCACCTTATTCCAAAATGAAGCTGGCTTGTCCAAATGTGTTTTAGCGTACCTCAAGCGGCTCTGTTTATGCCTTGGGCGGAGAAAAGGCTTCCTCTGCATCACTCTCACATACAGCATCTCCTTGTGTAAAGTGTGCTGAATGGTTGAATGATGCACAGTGACTCCATCTGCTGATCTGCAGCAAGATGATGTTGTAGGTCTTTGGTGCTGGTCTGTGGGTTGACTCTGACTCTTCTCACCATTCGTTGCTTCTGTCTATCCGAGATTTTTCTTGGTCTACCACTTCGAGCCTTAACTTGAACTGAGCCCGTGGTCTTCCATTTCCTCAATAAGTTCCTAACTGGGAACAGACAGCTGAAATCTCTGTGACTGCTTTCTGTATCCTTCCCCTAAACCATGATCGTGAACAATCATTGTCTTCAGGTCATTTGAGAGTTGTTTTGAGACCCCCGTGTTACTACTCTTCAGAGAAAACTAAAAAAAGCAGGGAAACTTACAACTGACCCCCTTAACTACTCTTTCTCATAATTGGATTAATCTGTGTATGTAGGTCAAGGGTCACTGAGCTTACCAAGCCAACTTGAGTTTCAATAATCAGTTCTAAAGTTTAGAATCAATAAAATGACAACAGTGTCCAAATTTATGCACCTGCCTGATTTTATTTAAACAATTATTGCACACTTTCTGTAAATCCAATAAACTTAATTTCACGTCTCAAATATCACTGTGTGTGTCTCCTATATGATATATTTAACAGACATTTTTTATCCTAACAACCAATGATTTATACAGGAAAATCATGACGATTAACAAGGTTGCCCAAACTTTCGCATCCCACTGTATGTGTGTATGTATGTGCCACGATCACTCAAACGCCTTGACCAATTTTAACTAAACTTGGTATGCAGATCCCTTACTACCTGGGATGATAGGTTCTGGGGGTCTCGGGTCCCCCTGCACACGTGGGCGGAGCTACAAACAGCAAATCAGATTTCACCCATACATGTCAATGGAAAAAATGTAAAAGGCTGCCATTCTCACTGAAATCAAGCCAGAGTCCCCACACTTGGCACAGTTGGTCACTTGCTGGGCAGGGTGATTATGATGATGACGATGATATGGATCCCACGTATGTTCCCAATAGAGGAGATTACCAGGGGGACAGTTCAGAGGGGGAGACAGAGATGAGTAGGAGCAGACAAGTTCCTGAAAGAAGCCGGGGGAGCTCATCATCAGAAACAGCTGGTGGCAGTATCTGGCGCCATGTATCACCACCTATGTACAGCCAGCTAACATGCCCTTCAACGTCAGCTGCTGATGCCACCATAGTGCCATCACCCCAGGGGGGCTCAGCATTTTGGAAATGTTTTAATGTGTCTGCCTCAGATCAGAGCAATGCCTCCAAAAAAGTGAGCCGTAGGGACAAGTGTCTAACAAAGGCACATGGAGAAAAAGCACAAACTGCAATGGGAAGAGCACCTGAGGAAAAGCAGCACACAAAAGACAAGCCACCCTCCTTCTCCTCTTCCTCCTTCAGGTGCATCATCTTCAGCCGCTTTCTCCCTTGCACCTTTACAGCCACCCTCCTCCACTCTGCCTCTGCCCTTGAGCGGTTTTTGCTCCTCTGCCCACAGCAGCCAGGTGTCCGTGAAGGAAATCTTTGAGCGGAAGAAGCCAATTTCTGCCAGTCACCCCCTTGCCCGGCGTCTGACAGCTGGCGTGGCGGAACTGTTAGCTCGCCAGCTGTTGCCATACCAGCTGGTGGACTCTGAGGCCTTCTGTAAATTTGTGGCCATTGGAACACCGCAGTGGAAGATACCAGTCCGCAATTAATTCTCTAAAAAGGCGATACTCAAACTGTACCGTGAAGTTGAGAGGCAAGTGCTGTTATCTCTGGCACACAGCATTGGGTCAAGGGTCCACCTGACCACAGATGCCTGGTCTGCCAAGCATGGTCAGGGCAGGTACATTACTCACACATCCCATTGGGTCAACCTGGTGACCGATGGCAAGAAGGGAGTACGTGGCTGTGCAATAGACCAACTTGTGACACCTCCACGGCTTGCAGGCAGGCCTCCTGCAACCTCCTCTCCTCCTGCTACATCCTCTTCATTGTCGTTCTCTCCTCCTTCTTGGCTGAGTGGCAGTTCAACTCTACTGGTGCTGTGATTTCCTCTCCAGCTACACAGCCCCCTCTCCCCAGCGCCTATGCTGCATGCCAGGTACGACGATGTCACGCCATATTAGACATGTCTTGCCTCAAAGCGGAGAGTCACACTGGACCAGCTTTCCTAGCTGCTCTTGACAAACAGGTGTATCACTGGCTGACCCCGCACCAGAGATCGGCAACGTGGTGTGTGACAACGGCAGCAATCTCCTTCCCGCTTTGAATTTGGGAAAGCTGACACATGTACCCTGCATGGCACGTGTGCTGAATCTAGTCATTCAAAGATTTGTATCAAAGTACCCAGGCTTAGAGGACATCCTGAAGCAGGCCAGGAAGTTGTGTGGGCATTTCAGGTGGTCTTACATGGCCATGGCACGCCATGATAGACCGACTTGCTGGAATTCGACCCTGGTCATGTTCTCTCTCCTGCTACACAGGAGAAAGCTGTCACCCAGTACCTGTACAATTACAGTAAAAGGACACAATCTGGGGAGATGGGGATGTTCTGGCCACACAACTGGACACTGATGCGAAATGCATGCAGGCTCATGCGGCTGTTTGAGGAGGTGACCAACCTGGTGAGTCGCAGTGAAGGCACCATCAGTGACTTGATCCCGTACGTTTACTTCCTGGAGTGTGCCATGCGTAGAGTGGTGGATCAAGCTGTGGAGGAGCGTGAAGAGGAAAAGTTATGGCAGGAATAGTTGTGGGAGCAATTTTCATCAGAATCAGATGTTTCCTCAACACCTGCGGCAGCACAGAGGGGGGAGGAGGAGGAAGAGTCGTGTGGGGAAGAGGAGTCGACTCGGATGATGAGGAAGGTGTTTATTTGGATGAGGAGGCAGTGGCAGAAGAACAACCGCAGCAGGTGTCGCGGGGGGCTTGTGCTGCTCGACGTTCCCGTGGTATTGTTCGTGGCTGGGGGGAGGAGGAGGACTTACCTGACGTCACTGAGGAAGAGCAAGAGGAGATGGATAGTTCATCTGGATCCAACTTTGTGCAGATGGCGTCTTTCATGCTGTCCAGCCTGTTGAGGGACCCCCGTATAAAAAAACTCAAGGGGAATGAGCTGTACTGGGTGGCAACGCTACTAGACCCTCGGTATAGGCACAAAGTGGCGGACATGTTACCAGCTCACCAGAAGGCAGAAAGGATGCAGCACATGCAGAGCAAGCTGGCAACTATCCTTTACAATTCGTTTAACCTCTTGAGGACTGCAGGGCTAAACCCCCCTAGTGACCAGCCCATCGGCGTGACGCGGTCGGCAAGAGGTTAAGGGTGATGTCACAGCACAACGCAGTAAAGATACCACTGCCAGTAATCCTTCTCCCATGTCCACGCAGGCAAGGACAGGATGCTCCACCGATCTCATGGTGATGTCGGACATGCGGACATTCTTTAGTCAAATGCCTCGCCTTAGCCCTTCCGGATCCACCCTCCACCAAAGCCTGGACCGGCAGGTAGCCAACTACCTGGCGTTGAGTGTGGATGCAGACACTGTGAGCAGCAATGAACCCTTGGACTACTGGGTGCGCAGGCTTGACCTGTGGCCAGAGCTGTCCCAATTTGCCATCCAACTTCTGTCTTGCCCTGCCTCAAGCGTCCTGTCAGAAAGGACCTTGCCACTGTCACTGAGAAGAAAAGTTGCCTAAGTCAAAAAAGTGTTCAGTGCCTCACCTTTATCAAAATGAATGAGGCATAGATCCCGGAGGGCTACTGCCCGCCCGAAGACTAAGTCCGTCCGCACACACAGCATCTCTGCCTGCATGCCCTGTGACTGGCTGCCTGCCCCAAGACTAAGTCGGTCCCCAGTCCCCACACAGCAACTCTGCCTGCAGGCCGCTTGACTGCTTTCTCCGCCACCACCAGCAGGGTCCAGGACTCGAGGCGGATTCCTGAATTTTTAAGGCCGCTGCTAGCAGCAGCCGCTATAACAATTTTTCTGGTGCGTGTACATGCCCGCTTAATTTTTCTGGCTGCACTGCGGCTGCAACAACAAAACCAAAGGCATGTACATGTGCCCATTCCCCTTCATGATCATTACCTTGCCGCGGTGAAGGGGCTTGCGTATCACAATGAAGCTATATGATGAGGCTGTATGAGTGCTTCGGCAGGGCCGGTTCAAGTAACAATTGGGACCTAGGGCAAAATTAGCCTGAGGGCCCCCCAACAGACACCCCCCGACCAAAAAGCGTCACTAGGTGCCCTTTTTTGCAGCCAAATTTCCCTCCTGGGCCCCTGAGCTGGCTGCTGACCCTCCCCCTATCACCTTCCAACTTAACTGTGCTCCCTAGGACCTCTGCAGTGTCTATGTCAGTGTAGTGTCTCACCTGCCCGCCAGCACAGATGAGACGCTACTCTGCCAAAGACTCTGCAGAGTCCCTGGGGAGCAATGGTTAAGATGGGGGAGGGACACCTTGGGGCCCCTACAGGCTCTGGGGCCCTGGGGCAATTGCCCATTTTTTCCTATGGTAGCTCCGGCCCTGTGTCTCGGAGGGTGGCCCACCAAAGATAATAAGGTTGTTGCTTCATTGTGGAAAGACCAAATTTGATCAGCTGGACAGTCACTGTTCTGTCATTCAACTACATCAGCCCAGTGACCGGATGGGCTGGAAAGCGGCCATCACCTGCACTCTCGTCATAGTGCGCACCAGTCCAGCATGGCCGTCACTACACAAACATCTGTTTGCAGTCACTGCACCTTTCACTGCATCTTTGACTGCACATTGTAATATACATGCCAGTCAGTGCATACCGTTCACTTTCACGTTAAAGGATTTAAAGTTGATTCATCTCATATACAGCAGGGCCTCGAAAGTCCTCCTGTATTGTTATTTTTGGTCACTACCTCGGGACGTGCATGCCATGCCTGCTGCCTTCCTTGGATGTGTGGTAGCTGTTCCTGCTCCTTTGCCCACAGCATGCCTGCTGCCTTCCTTGGATGTGTGGTGGTGGTAGCCGTTTCTTAGGCTCCCACTCCGGACCGGAATCGAACCAAGATTCCCCGGCCATTACCTGTGGTCACTCGCAATGGCAGACTTTCCCTCCATAAAAGATTCTCGATGCAGATACTGAACAGCGTCAGCAAGCAGAACAAGTATTTAAAAAATAGATGTAAGCTTTAACAATGGTAGAGAAAGAACCATCGAAAGTAGAAAAGGCAGTCAGACATTACCTGACATCACTGAGTGAGGAAGAGCAATCTCGCCATGGTGCGCACCAGTCCAGCACGGCCGTCACAACGCAAACAGCTGTTTGTGGTGCGTTACACAGTGAGTTTGGTGTGTCAGTGTGAAGCAGTACTCTAATTACACTCCCTGATTGATGTATACACATGCAAGATGTTTTAAAACACTTTAGGTCTGCAATTTAGCATTCAATGGGTCTGATTCACAAAGTGGTGCTAACAGTTAGCACGCTGGTGAAAAGCCCTTTATCACGCCTAAACTCAGTTTAGGCATGATAAGTTTAGGCGTGTGTTAGAACCTGTTCAATATCACCTTGCTTCGACACCATTAACTTCTTACAGTTGCGTCTCACAGACTGTGAGATCACTTGACTCTCAACACAGCAAGCAGGAGATAGACTTTTCTCAGGCTTCTTCAATGTTTACGTTATTTATTCAAGAAACAGAAATACAGATAGACACAGTTCATCCTATCCTAGCCACGCCAATCTTCATGTTGCGTTACAAGCTTCTTGATTAGACTTCCTGCTGAAGTCAATCAGGTACCTTCTTCCTAACTACGTTATACTAGACTACCTATGTACAGCATACATTATATCAGATTACATGTAGAATGGAAATACTTAGAGGTTCCAGTCAGCGTTTAGATCTAGTGGGAAAGTCAGAAGCAGAGTGCGCTCTGAGCGCCCACCTAGGTTTTTAATACCGACTAGGAAAGATTTAAACGTGACATCATATTCGCCATCCCCTAGACCAGACTATTGGATGAACCCCATCGTGGTGTCATAATACCCACCCACTCAAATAATATTTAATGTCACCTTTCCTTTACTTACTGGAATGTGGATATTTAGTAAATATGGCTGATGTTTATTGTTCCAGTGGCATACAAGCTGAGGTCAGTGAGACCTGCGGCCTTGTCCATAGAACAGCTTCTTGGTATGTTCTAGTTCTGCTGACAGAACTGCAGATTTTCTCTCTAAGAGAAAATCCCTTAAAGGGCAGGTCTGCTCCTCAAGCCTTTTTGACTAACTCAGTCCAAATAACTGAGGCCTACTTAAATTATAACAATCCCCCCTAAAAAGGCTTGACCCGCAGCTGAACCTACCAGTACCTGGTTTCTTTCTTTATGTTTCACTTTTCTAAGTTTCGTGCTCACACAACTTCTCTGCTCTAGGCGGTTATCCCTGGAAGAGAGAGCAAGACCTCTTGGTCTTCCTGTAACCAGGCTCTCTGGGGAGGCCCTACTTCTAAGTCCCTCTATACCACATGCTCAGCATTTGCGTCACTTGCGTATCACTCACAAACTTGCATGACCACAGAAAAGTGAAACTCGTTTGTTTGTTACTCAATGGAGCAGTGCCAGGTGCCTTCTAAAAGAGCGCCTTTATACAATCAACTCCATCACCGGTACTACTAAACCTATACCCGTAACCCTGTATATCCCTTAATTTAAAAATATTGGTTCATGAGATTGTTTATGAGGCACCAATCTCTTGACCAGGTTAATTTGTTTTACGTAATTTTAACACGCAACCTCACCTGGATAATGATGCCTAAAGTTGTCATCCCCATCCAGACGACCAGTGGGTGTAGGAAGAACTTTTGAACTGCAGAGGCCCAGTCCGAGTGTCCCTGGAACATCACCGGAAACCTTTTTCACCAGGTCAGACTGGAACTCACCTGCTTATTTTTGTGTTCTACCTCGTTAAGATCACCTGGATCATGGTGAAATCTTACCTCTAACTTAGTGTACTGTTTGTTTAACCTTTGTATCAAAGTGTGGTCGTCTTGGATCAAACCCTGTTCCCCTTTGTCCCATGTCGTGTTCTCTTTTAGGATGGGAACTACCCGTGAAACTTTGACCTTAAGAGTTCTCTTAACAATTTGAGAAATAACGTCATCAAACCTGGATGACTGGATCCATATGGGATCTCCGCTCCCCCCAATATGTTCCCCTTGACAGATCCCCCTTGTTGGAACAATTATGAAAATGTACCTTGAATGTGTCCTTAGACATGATGCTAAAAAAACAAACCTTTCCTTCAGCCACCGGAACTGTCGGTTTGGCTTCAGGGTGGATCTTTTGAATGGTAGCCTCGCATTCTGCGTTATTGAGCCTGCAGGCTTTTTCACTAAATTTGACTTGCCCCGGCAAACACAGGTACCTCTGCAAGAATTGCCCGCATGAGGACAACGCTACTTTTTTCACCTCCCCGTCTAGCACCAAAAAAGGTTGACCTCTCAGGTCCTGGTGTAAGGCATGGGTTGAGGTGGGAACTAAGGAAGTGGCGGCGCCTAAAGGAATGTTGCACCGTTTCCATTTGTTCACCCAAACATCTCGAAGCTGCCATGCAAAAGATCCTTCTCCAGAAAAATCGATATACCTCTCCTTGTCCAATCTCAGTTGCACAGGATCTTTTAGCATCTCGCTGACAAAATATGTCCCCAACTGTCCTGATTGGACCTCTTCCCCCCTTATGTCCTGAGGCACACTATGTACCAGAGGTTGGGAAGACTGTACTCTCTGCAATCTTTCAATTAAGAGTACCTCTTCACTTACCCAACTAGCATGAGGATAAGCGGCTGCATATGGACTGTGTAATATCGTCCCCTGTTGTGACCCGTGTAGTGTGGATGGGGTTCCCTGTGTGGGCTTTCCCTCCCCCGGGACCGCTCTCCCCACCCTCTTTGTCACCTGGAAATGTTGCTTGATCTCGATTTTTACTTCTTGTTTCGAGAACCACCAACCCTCGGCTTTTCAGCCTTTACGTGTGTATAGTTGTTTCAGAGGCACTCTCTGTTGGTAGTTCCAGAGTGTGATGTTGTCCCCCGCGTCTCTCCGGCAGGAGAATTGACGCCTCCTGCTCGTTCCTCTCCAATCTGGAATTATCTCACTAGTCTGGATAACTAAGACAAGGTACCCCTGAATCACACACTCCACCTTTTGCATGTACCCATTGTACTGCAATGTACCTTTTAACAACTCTTTGGATCGGTGCATCGATTCTGGGAGTGTGGCATTCAATAGCAGATTTACACTGCCATTCAATTCCCACTGCCCGCACACCTGACCCTTCAGACCTTTCACCCACATTGTGCCATGAAATTTGATTTCTCCTGGCACAAGTGCTCTTTTCCTCCATCCCTGCTTGGTCCCTCTGTGCCAAGCGGAGGGAGGTGTGAAAGGATTAGTACCTTTGTCACCAAACATTAACATGCTTGGGCCTTGCATTCTCATTAACCCCTTATTATACATGAGAATGTCCTCTCTTCGTTCTCCTAGGACGAAATGGCAACCTAGGATCACCATCAGCACGGTACTCTTCATTATAAAAGCACCACCTTGGGAAGGAAAAACATTAGCAATTTGCACTATGCTTTGCTCAGTCAGTTTTTTTAGTCGTTTTCCGATCTCAGGAACCTCGGTTTTTAGTCTCGTGTTTCTCCAAACTTAGATTGGCATCTGGAACCTTGCGCTTATCCGACTGACATCTCCATCTTTGCTGCCAGCACTGCAGCTGTCTCGAGTCCATATTGCCAAACTCCTGAAATCGAAATACAAACAAATCAATTCTTATTAATGATTTGGGATTCGCCCTGCGGCTTGTACTCTGTACACTTTAACTTGATCAATATATGCCGTAATTGATCTTGTTGCTTTATGGTTCTCATCTCATGAACTCTGTTTACTCTTTTTGGTAGATTGGAGTTAAACTTCACCCCCCTACCTCAGTACTATCCTCAGTACTTACCTGTTTAAAATATGCTCCCGCGGACTTCACCTCTGGAAGCTCTCACCTCATTGCAGCTACCTCCACATCCCCGTGATAAGTTTAGGCGTGATAAGTTTAGGTGTGATAAGTTTAGGTGTGATAAGTTTAAGTACCAACTGGGTTAGCACCGCAGTGCACAGCTGATCAAAAGAGTGTAATGGCGCTGCTTTGCGTGCGGGACTAAACTTATCTAAACTTATCATGCCTAAACTTATTATGCCTAAACTTATCACGCCTAAACTGGCTTTTCACCAGCGTGGTGCAATGGTTATCACACCTAAAGTCTCTAACTGGGTTAGCACCGCTTTGTGAATCGAAACCAATGTGATTTCTGCCCTTAAAACTCTGCTTTGCGTCCAATCCAGATTTTTCCCTGGGACTTTTGGCATCTATCCCAATCCGCCATTCCCCCCTCCAGGTGTTAGACCCCTTGAAACATCTTTTCCATCACGTTTGTGGCCAGCATAAATGTTTCTAGATTTCAAAGTTTGCCTCCCCATTTAAGTCCGTGAAAGTTTGCGCAAACCGAACTTTCGCGGGAGGTTCGCGAACCCGGTTCGCGAACCTAAAATCGGAGGTTCAGGCCATCTCTAGTAGTCACCTGAAATGGTTTTCACTTCACAGGTGTGCACCAGACCTGAACCCAATCTAGATGGTTTGGGGTGAGCTGGACCTCAGAGTGAAGGCAAGAGGGCCAACAAGTGCTAAGCATCTCTGGGAACTCCTTTAAGACTGTTGGAAGACCATTTCAGGTGGCTACCTCTTGAAGCTCATCAAGAGAATGCCAACAGTGTGCACAGCAGTAATCAAAGCAAAAGGTGGCTACTTTGAAGATTAATTTTTGGTAAACAGTCTGGCCCCAGAGCTTTACCTGTGGATATGTACCATGTGGTGATTACCTCAATGTGTTCACATGCCTGTGGTATCTGCACCTGTTTTATTTGTTGTGGAAAGTTATAGAGCTTGTTTTAGCAACCCTTAACCTTTTTAGGACTTTAGCCTCTGGCCCCTTTACAGACCAGAGGCATTTTATTTTTTATTTTTTTTTAATTTCCTGATCGCTGTCATTGGCTCACAGTGATTAGGAGGTCAGGAGCCAATGAAAACGGCTCCTGACCAATAGGAGGAAGCTAGGCTGTCACATGACAACCACGTTCACTTCCTCCGGGAAGAGCAATCGGCTCGGGACTGCAGCATAGACCAATGGGAGTCAGGAGGATCCCCATTGGTCTCTTAATAGACCAATAGGGAGACTTGGAGCCAAAATTCAAAGATGCTTACAGCTCTAAGTATACAGAGTAAAGCTAGAGCTTTGTCCTCTGCGGTGGTGAGCAGGGATGTGTGTCGGCGGGGGCGTGTCTTTGATCTTCAATCAAGATGAAGCTCACAAGATTAGAGGATATTGGCGTGGGACCTTTCTGAGGATATTGGCATGGGAACTTTTTCTTAAAGGTACAGGTAAATATTTATGTTAATTAAGATTAGTAAAGGAATTTTCTTGTTGTTGTGTTTTTATTTCACTTAACCCTTTGTGGAAATGGGTAAGGGGTACTTTGTACCCCATACTCATTTCTCCTGGGAGGGGGGCGGGCATCTGGGGCACCGGAGGTGGGGAAGAGCCCCTTGTCCATGGATTGGACAAGGGCTCCAGGGGAGAGGGGAAGGCTTGGCCTCCCCTCTCCCCCGGAGCCCCCCATACCATGGACCAATGCGGGCTGGTATAGCTCAGGGTGCAAAGCCCCAGTTGGCCGGGGCTCCACATTCTGGCTATCCCAGCCAGCATGGGGGACAAGGGGTTAAAGAGGCATGGGGGACAAGAGGTTAAAGAAAAATTTGGGTCGAATTCGTGAGTTCATTTCAAATACGGAAATTAATCACGCCATTTCTGGATTTTTTTTTCAACCACGGCCGAATAAGTCGAATCCGTGATTGGGGGTATCCAAGCAACACTGCTCACAATCCTCTGCATATGCTGCACCTGTATTTTCTTTTACTTGCCAGACCTGAGTTTAACAGCAACTGAGACTGTGGCCTTTCATTTTCTGATTATATTCCTTACAGTAGACTCCGGCAGTTTAAACCTCCAAAATGGCTTTTTGTAGCCTTGCCATAAACCGTAAAACTGCACAATCTTTGTTTTCAGATCTTTGGAGAGTGCATGCATGAAAAATGAAAAAAGGGTGCCAGGAAAAAAGGGCCCGGCTGGATAACAAAATGGTGTGGGTGGATAACAAAATCTTAACCACTTTACCCCCACAGGTGTGTGTATCTACGCCCCTTTAAACACCCTTTGATCACCAGGGGCGTAGATACACGCACCCACCACTGCTGTCTGCATTCCCGTTCGCTTGTGCACGCGCCTCCACACTCGTGCACACCGCCGCCCGCTCACCCGGAGATCAATGAACTGGAAAAACCATTCCTGTTCGTTGATCTCAGCCCCCCAGCAATGATCGGCTGCTTCTATGAGAAGCAGCGCGATCATTGTGAAAAAAAAAAAGGTTTCCCAGCCTCCCTGAACTTCCTGCAAGCGTACTTCCTACGCTTGCAGGACGCAGTTACAAAAAATTACTGTGGCCATCTTGTGGTCAAATAGTAAAATTACAGTCATAAGCATTTTTCATATACAAATACATTATTTTACATTATAAATTAACTCATTAACTCCCACACTGCCCAATTGTTACCGTTTTTTTTTTTTTGGTAATAAAAAAAAATTACAATTTAAAAAAAAAAAATTACCTTAGGGACTGAACTCTCAAAATATTTATATCAAGAGGGTATAACACTGTTACTTTATAAACTATGGGCTTGTAATTAGGGATGGATGCAAAACTGAAAA
Organism: Hyperolius riggenbachi; assembly: GCF_040937935.1. Lineage (NCBI taxonomy): Eukaryota > Metazoa > Chordata > Amphibia > Anura > Hyperoliidae > Hyperolius > Hyperolius riggenbachi. The sequence goes on from NC_090652.1 coordinate 23,928,160, forward strand.
AAAATGCACCTTTATTTCCAAATAAAATATTGGCGCCAAACATTGTGATAGGGACATCATTTAAATGGTGTAATAACTGGGACAAATGGGCAAATAAATTTCATGGATTTTAATTACAGTAGCATGTATTTTTTAAAAACTATAATGGCCGAAAACTGAAAAATAATGATTTTTTTCCCCACATTTTTTCCTATTTTCCCATTAAAACACATTTAGAATAAAATAATTCTTGACATAATGTCCCACCTAAAGAAAGCCTAATTGGTGGCGAAAAAAACAAGATATAGTTCATTTCACTGCGATATGTAATGATAAAGTTATAGATGAATGAATGGGAGGAGCGCTGAAAGGTGAAAATTGCTCTGGTGCTCAAGGGGTAAAACCCCTCAGTGGTGAAGTGTAGTGTTGGGCGAACACCTGGATGTTCGGGTTCGGGAAAGTTCGCCGAACATGGCCGCAATGTTCGGCATGTTCGGGCCGAACCCCGAACTCCCCGAACATCCCGCTTTTGGGGGCCCTATGGGGTCGCAGGCATAAGGGGGGAGCATGCCCCGATCGCGGGGGGGGGGGGTGTCGGAAATTCCCCCCACCCCCTCCGCTAGCGCTCCCCCCTCTGCCCGCTTCCCCATACAAAAGTTTCAGGAAGTACCGGTCCGGTGGTAGTGGGTGGCTGGCAGTGGGCGGCACTGTGAAGTGAGTAACTGAGGAGGAGGAGTCCGGAGAGTGACGCATTGAGGGAGGCCGGGCAGCGGGCGGTTCAGCAGTAGTACGGTACTACTGCTGAACTGCCCGCTGCCCGGCCTCCCTCAACGCGTCACTCTCCGGACTCCTCCTCCTCAGTCACTCACTTCACAGTGCCGTCCACTGCCAGCCACCCACTACCACCGGACCGGTACTTCCTGAAACTTTTGTATGGGGAAGCGGGCAGAGGGGGGAGCGCTAGCGGAGGGGGTGGGGGGAATTTCCGACACCCCCGCGATCGGGGCATGCTCCCCCCTTATGCCTGCAACCCCATAGGGGGGCAGTATTCGGCCGAACAGGGCCCTGTTCAGCCGAACAGGGGCCCTGTTCGGCCCTGTTCGGCGGCCAATTAGTAGTTCGGGGTGAACCCGAACTTAAAAGGCCGAACACCATCAGGTGTTCGGCCGAACTCGAACATCACCCGAACAGGGTGATGTTCTGCAGAACCCGAACAGTGGCGAACACTGTTCGCCCAACACTAGTGAAGTGGTTAATAACGATAAACGTTGTTGTCAAACGTGGTTAATGATACATACAGTTTTAAAAACAGACGGGAGATAATAACGAAAAGATATTAACATTAAAAATTGTTAAGTAATTCAACGATACAGTTAAACCCAACCTTACTCTCACACAGAACCCTCCCCTGGTGGTGCCTAAAACTAACCACTCCCTGGTGGCGCCTAACCCTAACCACTCCCCTGGTGGTGCCTAACCCTAACCACAACCCCCCCTGGCAGTGCCGAATCCTAAACCCCCGGTGGTGCCTAAACCTAGCCACCCCACCTGGTGTTGCCTAAAACTAACCACCACCCAGGTAGTGCCTAACCCTAACCACTACCCTGATAATATCTTTGATAATGTAAAATCTGTACATACAAACAAAATAATATGCCAAAAACTATAACATTTTAAGCTTCTAAAACGATAACATACTTGTTAAAACTGTAATGTTCTAATGTTGTGAACGATATTTATCGGACGATCTATTTCTTTTGCTTTTTTCGCCGTATTAACGATAATTGCATTACAGTCTATAGTGGTGCCCTTTTCGTCCACTGTCAGCCGGTGCCCTTTTTTCATGCTACCTGAAGAGTTGTTTTGAGGATCCCATGCTGTCACCCTTCAGGACAAAGATTTATAGTGAAGCATTCAAATCAGCAACATTAAATGGGCTCCCAAATTTTTCCACTAAAAGTCTTTGTTCAGAAAATACCCCAAAACATAGATGTTTCTAGAAAATATGAGGCAACTTTTTGTTTTTTGTTGTTGACAGAAATAGAATACATTAATGAGATGAGATCCTGGTTCAAATGTCTTGCTTTTACTTTTTCATATGATTGTAGGGAGTGTTTCTGAATTCTGATGCTGAAACAAAGATAATTATTATGATTCATTTATAAGAGACACAGGGGTAGAGCTGACAGCTGTCTCTTTACCTACAACATCATCATTCAGTCTGCTGATTCCCATGACTGGCTTATGCATTGAATAAACAATTATATGACAATATTGACCTACATCATTATGAATTACAAGTCAGGAGATCACAGGGGAACACGGAATTGAAAAAGGATCTGTTCAGTATCCCAACATGGATTCCACATCACATACACATTATTATCGCACACACAGGGTTAGCTTAAAGAGGCACTGTAGCAAAAATAACATAATGAATAAAATTGATTATATTTTGAAATATTCATTTATAGATTATCTAGTCAAGGATTGCCCATTGTAAAATCTTTCCTCTCTCTGATTTACATTCTGAAATGTATCACCAGTGGTGACATCCTTAGTCCAGCCAGGTGATCTGTACGGAATGTTTTTTACTAAGAGTTCTATGTGCAGAAAGAGATATTTCTTGCTTGGCAGTTAGAAAAAACTGCTATTTCCCACAATGCAATGAGGTTCACGGACAGCAAACTGTCAGGACCATGGTCATGACATCACACTGTGGGAGGGGTTTCACCACAATATCAGTGACGCCTGTTAATGGGGATTTTCATTCAAGAAGCCCAGAGGATAATAGAATGGGACAATTCAACATAAACCAAACCTGTTGTTATTGAGATCTAATTAAATCCCCCTTTGGAGTATGGCGGCAGCCGACCAACGATGTAACCTTTGGGAATTTAGAGACCAACAGGTTAGGAGAATTGACGCTTTTTTCAACCAACAGGAATACGATGAAAGGGAGGGTGTTTATTGGGAGGATGTGATCTATAATTTTAGATCCCTTGAAAAACTGTTGATTAAAGAGACAAAAAAACAGTGGGAAGTGGCCACTTTAGATCAATATTTATTGTGGGATGTCTCACCTGTCGGCCTGACAATATATAAACAACTGGCAATGGATCTATCAACACCGAAGGTGCAGGAAGAATGGGATAAAATGTTCCATGAATTCTCCATGCAGGTTGTCACCTTTATTAGGGACACCAGGAAGAGCCAGTGTTTTGGTCTAAATAATGAAATCAGAAGCATGAAAGGAGACATGGAACCATTTGGTGAGGCTCCTGAATATCAAAATCTAGAGACAAACATATATAACAGATTAGAGAACCTTGAGAGAGAAATTATAGCAAAAAAGAAAAAGAAATTTATAAGGGATTCCATTCCTATACATACACTGGTTCCACAGGTGGCCCCTGAAGATGATAATGCAGTGGAGTGTGAATGGAGCACACATAGTCAATCAATGAAACAGTGGATGTGACTGGAATATGCGATGTGAATGGGGTGGGAGAGGAGAACATCACAATAAATACAAACCAGGAGGATGGTGGGATAAACTGGGGGGATCTCCGAGGGGCAGAGGGTGGTATAAGACCTGAAGAGGTTCAGTTGGTGGAAGAGGCGGTGTGGGAAGATCCACCAGATGTTGGTGACACCCCCGGTACCCCGGACTCTCTGAATGTGCCCTGGGTGGATCATGCTCAACAGGCTAAGGCGGATTGGAGTAGACTTATAGACAGGAATGATAAGGATTGTGAGCGTAATCATCTTGATATAATTGTGAGGAGGAAAGAATTCAAGAACCAAATTATAAACAATAATAAAAATAAAAATAATAATAAAAATATACATAGGATGTCAACTAGAGGTAAAGAACTAAATAGTAGGAACTTCACCATCCCAACCCAAAATAGATATTCTGTCCTGGATGGACCTAGACAAATATCTAAACAGGCCCATAAAGATCGGAAAAGGACTCCGAAGATAATTTTTGACAAAAAAGTCCCTGTAAAGGACCCTGTATTAAAAGACCCTGGAAATCGGGGGACTGAGAATAGAAATAGATCCAAACATAACCCTGGTAATGGGGAAAATGGGTAGAAAAGGTATCAGGCAGAGGAAGAGAGGGATTAGAGGGGGGAGGGGGAAGAAAAAGATAATAACTCCAAACACCATTGTAAGAACTGATAAAGAGAGGGGGATATATAATTTGAGTGGGATGGAATTAAATGAGACAGAAAAGAAAGTGCTAGAGAAGGGTTTAAAATTTGCCCCCACTTCAAAATTAAATAAGTTTGAAACTTATATTGACATTAAAAAATATATGAGAAGATTGTGTTTAAAGAAATATTTTCATAAAAATCTGATGCTCCCGAAACCAACTAGTTCAGTTTTTCAACATACGAATTTAAAAAATTCATTCCTATAAACGAAACTAGTAAGGAGATGCATGTTTTTGAACACAATGTTATAAAAGATCTGAGGAGAATTAAACCATTACCCATGTCTTTAAATAATTTGCTTTGAGAGGAATTTAAGGCCATTAGTGATCTCCAACAAAATAAAAATATTATCATGCGTCCGGCAGACAAAGGAGGAGGAGTAGTTGTCCATCTGGAGAGTGATTATAATAGGGAAGCACTCCGCCTACTTAGCGATGTCAATACATATAGACACTTGAAGAGTGACCCTGGTAATCGATTTGGAGAGGAGCTGGAACAATTATTAAAAGAGGCCCATCAGGAGGGAATTTTGAATAAAAAGGAATTTGAGTTTGTGAGCATGACCCACCCTAGGACAGCAATATTCTATCATCTTCCGAAGCTACGTAAAAGCCTGGTTGATCCTCCGGGGAGACCTATTATCTCTGGGGTGGGGTCGGTCACATCCAATCTTTCCAGGTATGTGGACACCTTTCTCCAGAGGTATGTGAGGTCCACTCCGGCCCTTCTGGAGGATACAAGACATGTCCTGAATATTCTGGACGGAATATTGTGGGAGGATGGTTGGCTTTTAGCCACCCTTGATGTAGCATCACTATATACTGTAATACAGCATGATGAAGGTTTGAAGGCGGTCAACCATTTTTTGAGTTTGGACCCCACTATGAGAGAAGAACAAAGGACCTTTATTTTAAGTGGGATAGAATTTATATTGACCCACAATCATTTCAGGTATGGGGGGGACTTTTACCTCCAGACGAGTGGGACAGCAATGGGGACCTGGTTCGCGCCGGGGTACGCTAACCTCTTCATGGCCCATTGGGAGGATACCCATGTGTACGGGCGTGAGGGGCCCGGCGCGGACCTGGTCCTTTGGAAAAGGTTTATTGATGATGTCCTGCTCATCTGGAGGGGGTCGGAGGAATCTCCCAAAGAGTTTATAGCCAAATTAAATTGTAATACTGTCAACTTGAAATTTACGTCTGAGATTAGCAATAAAGATATCAATTTTTTAGATATTAATATATATGTGGATAATGGGAATATAAAGACTCGGACATACGTCAAACCGACAGACGTGAATAGCTACATTTTAACCACGAGTTGTCACTTCCACCCGTGGCTGAATACTATACCTAAAGGCCAGTTTATACGCCTAAAAAGGAATTGTACGGATGATGGAAAATACCAGAAGGAAGTGAGAACACTTTCAGCAAAGTTTAGTGAGAAAGGCTACACAGAGAATATTATTGAGACAGCCAAAAGTGAAGTGGAGGTTTTAGATAGAAAAGATTTACTTATTAAAAAAATTAGAGGGGACCAACAGGACTATTCATTGAGACTGAATTTGAGGTATGGACCACGTAGTGGAACGGTGCGGAACATTATTTCTAAACATTGGACAATTCTTAGGCAGGACAAATTACTAAATGAAATGTTACCTACAAACCCCTTAGTCACCTACAGGAGGTCTAGCAACATAGGCCTCAAGGTGGCAACAGCAGCCAGTAATTATGTGTATGGCTCAAAGTTGAAAGGCAATGGGGGGTTTGTAAACTGTGGGAGATGTATCAACTGCAAGAAAACCAAGAGCTATAAAAAGATAACGGAAATAGAAGAAGGGGGTGAAAAATAGAGATTTAATTACATGTGACACTGAAGGGGTAATCTATTGCCTGATATGCCCATGTAATAAGAAGTACATTGGCCGCACTTATGAGTATTCTGGTCCCCTAATGAGCTGCTGGGTTCCCCAGTTTTATATGAGAATGTGAAATTTTTGAACATTAGTATAAATATATTCAACTTAATGGGACCCTGTGAACTGTGAAATATCCATCTGTGGAGTATGGTGTGACTGATATGAATGTGCCGTCTCAGCAATGTGGAGATGTTGAGAGGAGTATTACTTGATCGAAGTACAAGAAGGAGGAGCTAAGTAATAGACAGCACTGTATAAAAATGGCGACTTTCAGACCGATCCTCAGATTCTGATGAAGACGGCCGTGCCGTTGAAACATGTTAATCAAGTTGCTAACTGTAAATGGTGTAGAGGCACCCCATTTAACTACAGAGTGATCTCTTGCTTCCTCCACTAATAACCCACAAATTGTGACAAACGGAGAAGCCTTGGAGTGGTGGAACGCAAGGAAGTTATCACAGCAACCGGGCTGAGACGCACTCCTATTAAGGAGTTTTTTTATTCAAACGTGCTAGCAATTGTTTTGGTGTTTTTTTAAAGGGGAACCAGCATGCTCTCTGTGTGAATGTGTGCGTGCATGAATGTATACATACATTTGAGACATAGCATTTATTCATTTTAATATTGACTGCAATAAATACACTTTTTATCTTTCAATTTAAAATGTTGTATTAATTTAAGTCCAGTGCACCTCCCAAGGCCAATACATTATAAATCTTCTATAAACCAAACCTGTGTTTTTATTGGCTACACATATTTGCTAACAAAAAAAATGAACCACAAGGTTCTACCTGAATCACCCACACTTCCGACTCTAGCCTATGAAGCCAGTACCTGCATTGCTACAGATAAACCTGGCAGAGACTTGCAAGGAAATGGTTACTCTCCTCTACCTAGGACTAGAGATGGCCTGAACGGTTCGCCGAAGAATAGTTCCCGGTGAACTTCCGGGGTTCGCGATCGCGGAGAACCGTGAACTTTTCTGGAAGTTCGGTTTGCCCCCATAGTGCATCATGAGGGTCAACTTTGACCCTCTACATCACAGTCAGCAGGCACATTGTATGATTGTAGCCAATTAGGCTACACTCCCTCCTGGAGCCCCACCCCCACTTATAAAAGGCAGGCAGCGTCAGGCTTTTCACTCACTCGTGTGCCTGCAGTTATTAGTGAAGGAAGAGCTGCTGGCAGACTCTCATAGGGAAAGCTTAGTTAGGCTCTTGTAGGCTGCTTAGCTTGCTCCTTGCTGATTCTTATTGCTAAAAAAGCACCCCTACACAGCTCTTTTGAGAGCTAATTTTGTTCTTGTGAAATATTTTTTTTTAGTGTGTCCCACTGACACTTGTGTTGCATAGACAGCCTTGGTAATTTGTACTGTGTGTGCCACTGCCAGGCCCAGCACATTCAGTGACTACTACCTGTGTGTGTGACAGGTGCACATTGTAATACCCACTGCATATACCTACCTGTTGTTCACTGTGCACCCACTCACCTACATGAGCACACGCAGTGTCACCGTGCCTGTCTGGTACCTGTCTGTGTGTGACAGGTGCACATTGTAATACCCACTGCATATACCTACCTGTTGTTCACTGTGCACCCACCCACCTACGTGAGCGCACGCCGTGTCACTGTGCCCTTCCGGTACCTGTCTGTGTGTGACAGGTGCACATTGTAATACCCACTGCATATACCTACCTGTTGTTTACTGTGCACCCACCCACCTATTTGACCGCACACAGTGTCACTGTGCCTGTCTGGTACCTGTCTGTGTGTGACAGGTGCACATTGTAATACCCACTGCATATACCTACCTGTTGTTCACAGTGCACCCACCCACCTATGTGAGCGCACGCAGTGTCACTTTGCCTGTCCGGTACCTGTCTGTGTGTGACAGGTGCACATTGTAATACTCACTGCATATACCCACCTGTTGTTCACTTCAGTGCAGCCACCTATCTACGTGAGCACACGCAGTGTCACTGTGCCCGTCCGGTACATGTCTGTGTGTGACAGGTGCACATTGTTATACCCACTGCATATACCTACCTGTTGTTCACTGTGCACCCACCCACCTACATGAGAGCACGCAGTGTCACTGTGCCTGTCTGGTACCTGTCTGTGTGTGACAGGTGCACATTGTAATACCCACTGCATATACCTACCTGTTGTTCACTGTGCACCCACCCACCTACCTGAGCGCACGCAGTGTGATATACCACTCCGTGCACACCTGTTAACTGCACCTGTGTGACTGCAGTTTGTATTAGTCAAGTCAGTGCATACCTTTCACTTCATCCCCCTGATATGGACAAAACGGACAAAACAGGTAGAGGCAGAGGTAGAGGCAGACCCAGAGGAAGGCCACCCGGCAGGTCTGTGCGACGTCGTGTTGATGTGATTTCGTGTGGCCCTGGCTCAAAGTACAGTGCTCAGAAGAAGGCACGTCCCATCAACTCCCAAAATTGTCAGGACGTGGTTGACTATTTAACACAGAACACCTCATCTTCTGCAGCCACCAGCACTACTACAAACACCACAGCCGCTGCATTTGACACTTTGCAGGAGTTAATTGGTGGGGAATTAACAGATCCACAGCCATTATTGTTACAACCAGATGAAGGCGCTAAGCAAGTTACACCACCTCATATGTCTGAGTTAGGCGGCGACACTATGGACGTAACGTGTGAGGATGAGGATGATGAAGTACCTGCTGTTGGTGCAGTTTTGGAGGTGTCTGAGGCAAGCGTAGCTGGGCAGTATGATTATGATGATGATACGAATACCACGTGGGATGCTAAGAGACAAGATGACCAAGGGGACAGTTCAGAGGGGGAGCCAGAGAGGAGTAGGAGTAGACGAGTTCCTGAAAGAAGCAGGGGGAGCTCATCGTCAGAAACAGCTGGTGGCAGTGTCCGGCGCCAGCCAACATGCCCTTCAACGTCAGCTGCTGATGCCACCATAGTGCCATCACCCCAGGGGGGTTCAGCGGTTTGGAAGTTTTTAACGTGTCGTCCGTAGATCAGAGCAATGCCATCTGTTCTCTCTGCATCCAAAAATTGAGCCGTGGAAAAGCCAACACCCACGTAGGGACAACTGCCTTACGAAGGCACCTGCAGAAAAGGCACAAACTGCAATGGGAAGAGCACCTGAGCAAAAGCAGCACACAAAAGCAAAGCCACCCTCCTTCTCCCCTTCCTCCTTCAGGTGCAGCATCTTCAGCCGCTTTCTCCCTTGCACCTTCACAGCCACCCTCCTCCGCTCCACCTCTGCCCTTGAGTGGTTCCTGCTTCTCTGCCCACAGCAGCCAGGTGTCCGTGAAGGAAATATTTGAGCGGAAGAAGCCAATTTCTGCCAGTCACCCCCTTGCCCGGCGTCTGACAGCTGGCTTGGCGGAACTGTTAGCTCCCCAGCTGTTACCATACCAGCTGGTGGACTCTGAGGCCTTTCGTAAATTTGTGGCCATTGGGACACGGCAGTGGAAGATACCAATTACTTCTCTAAAAAGGCGATACCCAAACTGTACCCTGAAGTTGATAGGCAAGTGGTGTCATCTCTGGCACACAGCGTTGGGTCAAGGGTCCACCTGACCATGGATGTCTGGTCTGCAAAGCACGGTCAGGGCATGTACATTACTTACACAGCCCATTGGGTCAACCTGGTGACCGATGGCAAGCAGCAAGTGCGTGGCTGTGCAGTGGACCAACTTGTGACACCTCCACAGCTTGCAGGCAGGCCTCCTGCCACCTCCTCTCCTTTTCCTTCTACTCCTCCTGCTACATCCTCTTCGCTATCATCCTCCTCCTCCTCCTTGGCTGAGTGGCAGTTCAACTCTACTGGTGCTGCCATCTCCTCTCCAGCTACACAGCCCCATCTCCCCAGAGCCTATGCTGCATGCCAGGTACAACGGTGTCACGCCATCTTAGACATGTCTTGCCTCAAAGCGGAGAGTCACACTGGACCCGCTCTCCTTGCTGCTTTTAACAAACAGGTAGATCAGTAGCTTACCCTGCACCAGCTGGAGATTGGCAACGTGGTGTGTGACAACGGCAGCAATCTCATTTCCGCGTTGAAATTGAGAAAGCTGACACATGTACCCTGCATGGCACATGTGCTGAATCTAGTCATTCAAAGATTTGTGTCAAAGTACTCAGGCTTAGAGGACACCCTGAAGCAAGCCAGGAAATTGTGTGGGCATTTCAGGCAGTCTTACACGGCCATGGCACGCTTTGCGGACATTCAGCGGAGAAACAACAGATGTTTCCTCAAAACCTGTGGCAGCACAGAGGGGGGAGGAGGAGGAAGAGTCGTGTGGGGAAGAGGAGTCAGACTTGGATGATGAGGAAGGTGTTTCTTTGGAGGAGGAGGAGGAGGAGGCTGCAGAAAAAAAACCACAGCAGGCGTCGCAGGGGGCTTGTGCTGCTCGACGTTCCCGTGCTATTGTTTGTGGCTGGGGGGAGGATGAGGACTTACCTGACGCCAGTGGTGCTCGGATACCCCTTTTTATTATTCGAGTTAGGTCGAATTCGAATAGTAAATTATTCGAGTTAGGTCGAATATTCGAGTCACATATTTTTTACTATTCGATTCGACCTCGGAATTCGAGCTCACTATTCGAGTCGATATTCGAGCTCATTATTCGAGCTGACTATTCGAATTGGCCTTAAATAGCTTCCAACACTTTTTTTGGGGGTGAATGATGCAAGAAACATCCTTTTTTCCAAGTAACAACAGCAAGTGATTATGTGGGGATGTTCCTTTAAAAAAAAAAAAAAAACAGTTTGAATGAGAAGGTGTGTCCAAGTTCTGTTCAGTACTGTATATACTTCTTTTTCTTCTTCTTTATCTTCTTCTTCTTTTTCTATATCTTCTTCTTATTATTATTATTCTATATCTTCTTCTTCTTTATCATCTTCTTCTTCTTCATCTTCTTCTTCTTCTATTTCTTCTATATCTTCTTCTTCTTCTTCTTCTTCTTCTTCTTCTTCTTCTTCTTCTTCTTCTTCTTCTTCTTCTTCTTCTTCTTCTTCTTCTTCTTCTTCTTCTTCTATATCTTCTTCTTCTTCTTCTTCTTCTTCTTCTATATCTTCTTCTTCTTCTTCTATATCTTCTTCTTCTTCTTCTTCTTCTTCTTCTTCTTCTTCTTCTTCTTCTTCTTCTTCTATATCTTCTTCTTCTTCTTCTTCTTCTTCTTCTTCTTCTTCTTCTTCTATATCTTCTTCTTCTTCTTCTTCTTCTTCTTCTTCTTCTTCTTCTTCTTCTTCTTCTATATCTTCTTCTTCTTCTTCTTCTTCTTCTTCTTCTTCTTCTTCTTCTTCTTCTTCTTCTTCTTCTTCTTCTTCTTCTTCTTCTTCTTCTTCTTCTTCTTCTTCTTCTTCTTCTTCTTCTTCTTCTTCTTCTTCTTCTTCTTCTTCTTATTCTTCTTCTTCTTCTATATCTTCTTCTTCTTCTTCTTCTTCTATATCTTCTTCTTCTTCTTCTATATCTTCTTCTTCTTCTATATCTTCTTCTTCTTCTTCTTCTTCTTCTTCTTCTTCTTCTATATCTTCTTCTTCTTCTTCTTCTTCTATATCTTCTTTTTCTTCTTCTATATCTTCTTCTATATCTTCTTCTTCTTCTTCTATATCTTCTTCTATATCTTCTTCTTCTTCTTCTTCTTCTTCTATATCTTCTTCTTCTTCTTCTTCTTCTTCTATATCTTCTTCTTCTTCTTCTATATCTTCTTCTTCTTCTTCTTCTTCTTCTTCTTCTTCTTCTATATCTTCTTCTTCTTTTTCACTTCTTTCTCTTGTATATCTTTTTTCTTTTTACTTTTATTTTTCTTCCTCTTATTATTATTATTATTATTAATTTTTTTGTGTAAAGAAATGCAGCTATATTTGAGTGTAATAAATAGCTGGTGGCGCATGGTGGAAGCGCCATTGTATGTGCTCCCTGGCAGTGGAAACACACAGACAGCAGGAGGTAAATTCAGCAGTAGGAGGAGGAGGAGGATGAGTGTGTGGCAGCAGGCAGTCAATGAGGCAGGCAGCGTGACATAATAGGCTGTGGTACCTAGCGGTGGTACCAGGCCGTAAATACACAGCAGGAGGTTCCAGACACCGGTCGTGAAGCCCACATCGTGTTCAATACACAACTGGGACATCACAGTTTTCAACCCGGACACCTCAGAAAATAATATCACAAAGTATTAAAAAAGTATATATTTTTTTTTTTGTGTAAAGAAATGCAGCTATATTTGAGCGTAATAAATAGCTGGTGGCGCATGGTGGAAGCGCCATTGTATGTGCTCCCTGGCAGTGGAAACACACAGACAGCAGGAGGTAAATTCAGCAGCAGGAGGAGGAGGAGGATGAGTGTGTGGCAGCAGGCAGTCAATGAGGCAGGCAGCGTGACATTATAGGCTGTGGTACCTAGCGGTGGTACCAGGCCGTAAATACAAAGCAGGAGGTTCCAGACAGCGGTCGTGAAGCCCACATCGTGTCCAATACACAACTGGGACATCACAGTTTTCAACCTGGACACCTCAGAAAAATTAAACCTTTTTTTTTTTTAAAGGTAAATACAGGCAGCAGGGGCAGCTATTGTTTGACGTAATAGCTGGTGGCAGAGTGGCAGCAGAAGGTAATTCTGTGTACCCTGGCAGTGGGAAACACAGACAGACAGCAGCAGCAGGAGGAATGGAGGAGTAGTGTGAGTGTGGCAGCAGGCAGGCAGCGTGACATAATAGCCCTGGTACCTAGCGGTGATACCAGGGCTGTAAATAAACACAGCAGGAGGTCCCAGACAGCGGCCGTGAAGCCCACATCGTGTCCAATACACAACTGGGACATCACAGTTTTCAACCCGGGCACCTCAGAAAAATTAAACCTTTTTTTTTTTAAAGGTAAATACAGGCAGCAGGGGCAGCTATTGTTTGACGTAATAGCTGGTGGCAGAGTGGCAGCAGAAGGTAATCCTGTGTACCCTGGCAGTGGGAAACACAGACAGACAGCAGAAGGGCAGTACACAGCAGCCCACTGTAGGTGTAAAATGTGTGGCTGCAGGCGACGTAATAGTCAAAGTGAACCAGGCTGGCTAAGTGAGCAGGAGCCAGGAGGTGGTAAAGGGTGGTAAGGCACATTAACGATGGTTCCGGCAGCCACTTCATGTCCCCCTCTCGCCGACAACAGGGGCCAGGAACTCGCCTTCCACCCACGCCTGGTTCATCTTGAGAAACGTCAGTCTGTCCACAGACTTGTGAGACAGACGTGAGCGTTTCTCGGTGACCACGCCACCAGCTGCACTGAAGCAGCGCTCGGACAGCACGCTGGAAGGGGGACAGGACAGCACTTCCAGGGCGTACTGCGCCAGCTCGCTCCAGATCTCCAGGCGCTTGACCCAATACTCCATGGGATCAACAGGGGCATTGCTGTCAAGCCCGCTGTAGGACCCCATGTAGTCAGCCACCATGCGGGTCAGGTGCTGGCTGTGACCGAAGGAGGATGCTGCTGCATGCACCTCCTCTCTAGTCACTGCCGGAGCCTCTACAGTCCTGTAGAGCTCGTTGCTGAGAGACAGCAGGTCTGTGGTGCGCTTGCTGCTGGATGCAGGCACTTGCTGCTGCCTCTGTGCTGGCTGGACAGTGGGGGTGGAAGGCTGGGGGAAGGCTTCCTCCAAGCGCTCAACAAGGGCCTGCTGCAAGCTCCTTATTTGTTGCGCTGGGTCTCCTCCTGCAGGTGGCAGGAACTGGCTCAACTTCCCCTTGAGGCGTGGGTCCAACATCATGCTGATCCAGATGTCCTCCCTCTGCTTCATCTGGATCACCCTGGGGTCCCTGCGCAGGCACGTCAGCATGTGCGCTGCCATTGGGAAGAGGCGGGCCACGTGTGCTGGCACATCGACAGCAGTGCTGTCCTCATCCTCCTCCTCTGCCTCCTCAGCCTCATCCTCTCTCCACCCCCGCACCAACTCAGCTGCGCTGTGCTGATCCCCCTCATCAGCAGCAAGGTCAGGGACCTCCACCAAGTCCTCCTCCTCCTCCCCCTCAGAGGTGGACTGTGCAGCTGCATGCCGCTCCTGCTGGGCCAAGGCTGCCGCTCCCTGTTCCAGCAAAGCATCGAGGGCCCTGTTCAGCAGACAAACCAGGGGCACCCACTCGCAGACCATAGCATGGTCCCTGCTCACCATGTTGGTGGCCTGCAGAAAGGGAGCCAACACTAAGCACACCTGCTGCATGTGCCTCCAGTCGTCATCGGGGACGATTGACGGGATGTTGCTGGTCTTGTCCCTTTTCTGAGCAGCGGACACAGTGGCCAGGGCAAGGTACTGGTTGACAGCGTGCTTCTGTTCAACCAGACGCTCCAACATCGCCAGGGTGGAGTTCCAGCGAGTTGGAATGTCAAGGATCAGCCGATGGCATGGCAGCTCCAGCTCCTTTTGCACGTCTTCCAGGCTCGCACAGGCTGCAGGCGAGCGCTGGAAGTGACGCACAACATTCCTTGCCGTTTCCAGCAGTACGTCCATCCCCTGGTAGGTGCGCAAGAACTTTTGCACCACCAGGTTCAGCACGTGGGCAAGGCAGGGGATGTGGGTCAGGTTTCCCCTGTTGATGGCTGAAACCAGATTGGCCCCATTTTCGGCCACCACCTCTCCGACTCTGAGTCCTCTGGGGGTCAGCCAACTCCTCTCCTGCTCCTGGAGTTTGGCCAACACATGGGTTGCCGTCAGTTTGGTCTTCCCAAGGCTGACCAACTGCAGCAGCGCTTCGCAGTGGCGGGGCTTCACGCTGCTGCTGAGGCGGGGGGTTTGGCCAGGTGTGCCGGAGGATGGCAGAGGATCGGAGAAACCTGCTGCAGTTCCCCTCACCCTGCGGGGTGGCACCACCCACTGTGTTGCTGCTGCTGCTGTGCCCGCTGCTTCTCTCCCATCCTCACCCCCTTCCACCAAGCTGACCCAGTGGACAGTGAAGGACAGGTAGCTGCCTGTCCCGAAGCGGCTGCTCCAGGAGTCCATGGTGACGTGGACCCTTTCACCAACCGTGTGCTCCAGCCCTCGCTCCACATTGGCCATCACAAAGCGGTGCAGTGCAGGCATGGCCTTGCGGGCAAAGAAGTGTCTGCTGGGGAGCTGCCAGTCTGGGGCTGCACAAGCAAGCAGCGCACGCATGTCGCTCCCCTCCTGCACGAGCGTGTATGGCAGGAGTAGGGAGCACATGGCCCGTGCCAGCAAGCCGTTCAGCTGCCGCACGCGACAGCTGCTGGGAGGCAGAGCCCTAACCACCCCCTGGAAGGACTCGCTCAAAAGGCTCTGGCGTTGCTTTTTGCTAGTACGGAATCAGCGAAGACAGCAGAGGAGGCCACTGAGGACTGGCTGCCAGAACAGGCCTCAGTGTCGGCGGCAGGAGTTGCAGAGGGGGGAGGAGCAGTGTGTTTCCGCACTCCTGCTGGTGGTGCTGGAGGAGCAGGAGGGCGGGTGGCTGCTGTTGCTGCTGCTGCTGCTGAAGGCTGTGCAGTGGTGGGTGTGGTGCCACTGCCAGCACCAGATGCCTTCAGCCTCTTGAACTCCTCATGCTGGTGGTAATGTTTAGCAGCAAGATGGTTGATAAGAGAGCTGGTGCTGAACTTTAAGGGGTCTGCACCTCTGCTCAGCTTCCGCTGACAGTGGTTGCAAGTGGCGTACTTGCTGTCAACTGTGGGCATGGTGAAAAATTGCCAGATTGGTGATGTGAAAAACCCCCTACGGACTGGAGCCGCTGCTGCCTGTCTCCCTGTGGTGGTTGGGGGGGGGGAGCTTGGGTGCGGCTGGTGGTGGTACTGGCAGATGCTGCTGCTGCTGCTGCTGAGCCTGAGACACCAGCAGGCTGTGGGACCTGCCTACTGCTGCCAATGCTTGCAATGATGCGCCTCCTTGCAAGGCCCACAAGCGCATCCTCCTCCTCCTCCTCAGAGCTGCTGATGATGACATCCCCAGGAGCTGGTGGCAACCAGTCTTTGTCCGTCACCCTGTCATCATCATCATCATCATCCTCCCCCTCATGAAACATGTCCTGCTGGGATGATGACCCCCCAAACTCCTCTCCTGATGCATGGATGGGCTGCTTGACTGTCGCCACAGTCTTGCTGTCCAATCCCTCCTCCCCCAAAGTGCCCATCAGCATCTCCTCCTCAAAATCGCCAACAACAGCAGACAATACCCTGATGGTGCCTGGGGTAAAATACTGCTGAGTGACAGGTCGCCAACTTGTGATGGTGAACTGGCCTCCTCCTCCTCCTCAGGCCCTGCTGGGCGGCTGCTGCGAACAGGGGTGGTGGTGGTGGTGAGGGTGGAGGCCTCGGATGCAGAGCTGATGGCGGGCTGCTCATCCTCCGTCATCAGTTGCATCACAGTGGCTGCATCCTTTTCCTCAATGGGACGTTTCCGACCCGGCTGGAGGAAAATAGGAGCAGGTACTACACGCTGCTGCTGCTGTGTCTCTGCAGCGTGAGTTGCAGATGCTCCTGCTGGGCGCCCAAGGCGTCCACGGCCAGTGGCTATAGGCGGAATGTTAGCCACTGACGCAGCTGCTGCGGAACTGTGCATGGTGGCGCGGCTTGCCACAATGCTGCTCCCTCTCCTCTTGATTCCTTTGCTGCCCTTCCCCTTGCCCAAACCGCGCTGGCTGCCACTTCCAGACATCTTAGATGTTTTTGGCGTAAACAAAAACGTTTTTTAAAAGGGCGGGTGAAAAAGTGGGGTACTTTAATGGAGTGGGTTGGTGGGTGAGCTAGCCTATGAACAGTGAGTGTCCCTAGTACAGTACAACTAGAAAATACAATAATCAGTAGTAATAATAATCAGATGATGCAGTAGAAGGAAATAGAGTGTGTGTACTGTACACTACAGACAGTGCACGCACACACACACGCAGGAGCTAGCCTATGAACAGTGAGTGTCCCTAGTACAGTACAACTAGAAAATACAATAATCAGTAGTAATCAGATGATTCAGTAGAAGGAAATAGAGTGTGTACTGTACACTACAGACAGTGCACGCACACACACACGCAGGAGCTATGAACAGTGACAGTGAGTGTCCCTAGTACAGTATAACTACAAAATACAATAATCACTCAGTAGTAAAGGACAAGACAGGGTAGAATACACAGCACAAACACAGGTATAGATGAGAAATAAACTAACAGAGAACAGGAGGACAGCTGCCCACACAGGCAAGGCCCTGAGGCCTAACGCTGTAAGCTTGCCTGCAGCAGCTGCCTGTCTCTATGTAACACACAAGCTACTAACTAAAATACAATCTCTATCTAGCTAACAACAATATAGGTGTGTATAGGAGGTGTATGTGAGCAAAAACGCTAGGTGATTGACCACAATAGAGCACTTGCTAAGCCAAAGCACAAAGGAGCAGATCTCTCTCTGTACAAGTCTCAAGCAAGGACAGAAAAACCTAACATGGCGGCCGCTATTTATAGGGTAGGGGCTGGCCAGGGTCCCCCTCTGTGATTGGCTGCCGTCAGAGGGCCTGGGAGCCCTCTGATTGGCTCTAAGGACATCAATCTGGGCTATGACGCTATTCGAGCTCGGTATTCGAGCTCGAATACCGCTGTTTGCTCGAATAGCGAGAATAGTGAATGGGCTATTCGAGTTCACTCGAATAGCCCATTCAAATAGCTGCAGCTATTCGGAGCTCGAATACCGAGCTCGAATAGCTGAAAAGGAGCTCGAATATTCGAGCTACTCGAATATTCGAGCTCTGCTGAGCATCCCTGCCTGACGCCACTGAGGAAGAGCAAGAGGAGATGGATAGTACGTCTGGATCCAACTTTGTGCAGATGGAGTCTTTCATGCTTTCCAGCCTGTTGAGGGACCCCCATAAAAAAAAATCAAGGCTTATGAGCTGTATTGGGTGGCCACGCTACTAGACCCTCGGTATAGGCACAAAGTGGCAGACATGTTACCAACTCACCAGAAGGCAGAAAGGATGCAGCACATGCAGAACAAGCTGGAACCTGTGCTTTACAATGCATTTAATGGTCATGTAACAGCACAATGGAATAAAGGTACCACTGCCAGTAATCCTCCTCCCATGTACACGCAGGCAAGGACAGGACGCTCCAGCGATCTCATGGTGATGTCAGACATGCGGACATTCTTTAGTCCAAAGCCTCGCCTTAGCCCTTCCGGATCCACCCTCCACCGATGCCTGGACCGTCAGGTAGCTGACTACCTGGCCTTAAGTGTGGATGTAAACACTGTGAGCAGCGATGAACCCTTGGACTACTGGGTGTGCAGGCTTTACCTGTGGCCAGAGCTGTCCCAATTTGCCATCCAACTTCTGTTTTGCCCTGCCTCAAGCGTCCTGTCAGAAAGGACCTTCAGTGCAGCTGGAGGCATTGTCACTGAGAAGAGAAGTCGCCTAAGTCACAAAAGTGTTCAGTACCTCACTTTTATCAAAATGAATGAGGCGTGGATCCCGGAGGGCTACTGCAGGACCGAAGACTAAGTCAGTCCCCACACACAGCATCTCTGCCTGCACGCCATGTGACTGGCTGCCTGCCCCAAGACTAAGTCGCTCCCCACACAGCATCTCTGCCCGCAGGCCGCTTGACTGCCTTCTCCGCCACCACCAACAGGGTCCAGGACTCCAGGTGGATTCCAGAATTTTTAAGGCCGCTGCTAGCAGCGGCCGCTATAATAATTTTTCTGGTGCGTGTACATGCCTGCTTAATTTTTCTGGCTGCACTGCAGCTGCAACAACACAACAAAAGGCATGTACATGTGACAATACCCCTTCATGATCATTACCTTGCCGCGGTGAAGGGGCTTGCGTATCACAATGAAGCAATGACTGACGGCTATATGAGTGTCTCGGGGGGGGCGCACACCAGAGATAATAAAGTCGTTGCTTCATTGTGGACAGACCAGATTTGATCAGCTGGACAGTCACTGTTGTTCTATCATTGAGCTACCACAGCCCGGTGACCATATGGGCTTGAAAACCGCCACGGCCTGCACTTTGGCCATGGTGCCCACCAGTCCAGCACGGTCGTCACTACACAAACAGCTGTTTGCGGTGCGTTACACAGTGAGTTTGGTGTGTCAGTGTGAAGCAGTACTCTAATTACACTCCCTGATTGATGCATACACATGCAAGATGTTTTAAAGCACTTTAGGCCTGCAATTTAGCATTCAATGTGATTTCTGCCCTTAAAGCGAATGGGAACCGGGTTTTTTAAAAAAAAGTCAGATACTCACCTAAGGAGAGGGAGGCTCTGGGTCGCATAGAGTACTCCCTCTCCTCTCCCGGTGCCTGCTGCTGTCCTGGCTCCCCCATAACGGTATTCGACCATTTCGGTCAAATACCACTGTTTCCCGCCCGAAGGGAGGCTTTAGAAATCCCGAAGACGGGCCGCTCTACACTGCGCACGTGCGTTCGCCCTCTATGACGCGTTCGCGTGTGCGCCGCCTGTCTTCGTGAGGACTCGGCTCCCGAAGACTTCCGAAGTCCCCTCGGCGTGGGACGAGAACGGAGGAGCCTGCGCAGCACTGGGGCCACCGGGAGAGGAGAGGGATTGCTCATTAGGACCGAGCCTTCCCTCTCCTTAGGTGAGTATCTGCCTTTTGTTTTTTTTAAAACCCGGGTTACAATAGCTTTAAAACGCTGCTTTGCGTCAAATCCCGATTTTGCCCCGGGACTTTAGGCGTGTATCCCACTCCGCCATGCCCCCCTCCAGGTGTTAGGCCCCGTAAAACATCTTTTCCATCACTTTTGTGGCCAGCATAAATGTTTCTAGTTTTCAAAGTTCGCCTCCCTATTAAAGTCTATTGCGGTTTGTGAAAGTTTGCGCGAACCAAATGTTTGGTGAAGGTTCGCGAACCCGGTTCGCGAACCTAAAATCAGAGGTTCGGGCCATCTCTATTTCTCAGTTTTTGGCCATTATAGTTTTAAAATAATACATGCTACCGTAATTAAAACCCACACATTTTATTTGCCCATTTGTCCCATTTATTGCAACATTTAAAATGTTTCCCTATTACAATGTATGGCACCAATATTTTATTTGGAATAAAGGTGCATTTTTTCAGTTGTGCATCCATCCCTTATTACAAGCCTATAATTTAAAAAGTAGCAGTAATATACCCTCTTGACATACATATTAAAAAAAGTTCAGTCCCTAAGGTAACTATTTATGCATTTTTTTAATTGTATTTTTTTTATTTTGTCTTTTTTAACCCCTAAATTTTGGGGGAACTATTGGGGAGTGTGGGAGGTCAGGGGTTAATTTAAAATGTTTAAAAGTATGTATGTAGGTATTTTATTGAAAAAAAAAATAGACGTGATTTTACTTTTTGGCCACAAGATGTCCTCGCCGCACCCTTTTCTATGCGTAGAGGCTGTGGTCATTCACACGGGGACTTAGATCAATGAATAGGAACTGTGTTCCCATTCATTGATCTCATTTCCCATTCATTGATCTCACGGCTAACAAATGGCGGCAGTAAAAAGCACTGGAACGCATGGGCGGGGGGGTGAGCGGGAGGGCGCAGCAGTATCTATGTCCCTGTTTACTAAACAGGGACATAGATACTCATGCCAAGGGAGGGGAAGTGGTTAAACAAACAGGAAACAGCGAGAGGCAGATTGAGTTAAGTTCTTTAGAAAACAGCACTGTAGCTGACCAAACTTGGTTGGAGAGCTCAGAGAAGCTCTTTGGCATAATAAGAAGTGACGTTACTTATCTCTTCCTGTACTGGAAACAATATGAGACTCATATTTGTGCTACTAATGTTTTATTTCTTAGCTGTACTACCCATACAGTTCATTATCTCATACATTTATTTGTGCTTCAGATTCCCGTAACGTGGAAGGAAATCAGAGGGTCCAGAGGAAACTCGCGCAGACATAGGGACAACCTGCTAGTTCTGTGCATATAGCGTCCTGGCTAGGGGGGATGATCGTAATCTACTAATTATAATTACGTGAAATTTGTGCTCGTCATCACTACTGGCTAGGGATGAGCAAAATAGTTGCTTGCAGTCTCATGAGATTTTCGTTGCACTTCCAATTGCTCCAGTAGAAACTTGTGAAACCGTTTTGCAAAACTGGCACACTTAAAGGGACTCAGAGCAGTGCAGAAACTATGGAAAGCTGCATACCATTTTAAAGCTCTCTTTCTCCTCTTTCCAATGATATATAATCCTCCACCCTACGCCTTTTAGTTTTCGCTATTTTCGCGATTGAAATTGCAGCGCCCGCGATTTCGATCGCGAAAATAGAGAAAACTAAAAGGCGTAGGGCGACGATTTAGGGGTCGTCAGAAAGAGGAGAAAGAGAGCTTTAAAATGATATCCATCTTTCCATAGTTACATTGTATTACACAGGACGACACTTTCCCCAGTGTCAGCAGCTCCATTCAGCAGAAAAAGTCGCCCTGTGTAATACAATGTAACTATGGAAAGATGGATATCATTTTAAAGCTCTCTTTCTCCTCTTTCTGACGACACATAAATCATCGCCCTACGCCTTTTAGTTTTCTCTATTTTGACGATCGAAATCGCGGCTGCAGCAATTTCAATCGCGAAAATAGCGAAAACTAAAAGGCGTAGGGCGGCAGTTTATATATCATTGGAAAGAGGAGAAAGAGAGCTTTAAAATGAATTGCATCTTTCCATAGTTTCTGCACTACTCGGAGTCCCTTTAATGAGAAAAATAATCATAAATAGAAGTAAAACAAAAACACTCTCTTAATCCTTTTATTTGTATTAATATTTTTTTTTTTTTGGATCATCCTTGTAATATATTTGCCAGGGATCCCTATACAGTCCTATTGTGGTTGTACAGAATCAGAATCAGAATCAAAGTCAGAGTTTTGTCAAGAATTTATTTTGTCAAGTGCAAACAGGGGTTGTACCCGGAATAGGTTTTTGCTCATACACGTTCTGGGTGGATAGTGGGGTTAATGTCCGAAAGCCAAGAGCCAAGGCTGTCATACTACATACATACAGCGATCCCCAACAAAAACATTGAAATTCCCCCCGGTTTCCTGTTGATCATTAACACCGGCAACAAATTCAATGCTTTTTCTGGAGACATATGTACAGCCGTAATACTGATGGGTTAGGATACACTTCATAACTGCATTTAAAATCCACTGGCAATCTTTTGATTGCTATTAAGGGCTGAAATTGATCGAAAGATCATTGTTACATGTTTACTTTTATTTGCAATCATTTTTAAGAAAAATCTTTGTTTTCACCTAACATGGTGAGAATTGGCTGATGATCCTACGCAGGGGTCTAGTCCTGGGAAAAGGAGTGGACTCACGTGGAAAACCCCTGCGCGCAATGCGCCAAAAATGGGCGTGGCCAAGAATAACATTGGCGTGGTCAAGCATAATGTGGGCGTGGTCATGGGTGTGGCCAAATATACATGACCTTGATGATGTAAAAGGTCTGCCGGGGAAGTTTGAGCTCTGCCGTAGTGTATCCCCCAAAAATAGATGTAATCTGACAGCATTTCACCAAAAAGACACATAATCTGGTAGAAGTTCCTCCAAAATACAGATAATATGGAAGTGGTTCCCCCAAAATAGACAATGTGGCAGCAGCAGTTCCCCCAACATACACATCATTTGGAAGCAGTTCCCCAAAATTCGCGAAACCTGGCAGCGGATCACCCAAAATACACGTAACACCCAAAAGACATATAATCTGGCAGTAGTGGTCCCCCAAACATACACAATCTGGCAGCAGTTCCCCAAAATACACGTAATCTGGCAGCAGCCATTCCCCAAAATACACATAATCTGGCAGCTGTTCCCCAAAATACATAACAGCAGTTCCACAAAAATGCAGATAATCTGACAGCAGTTCCCCCAAAATAGGTACCCCCAGCATAGGTATCCAGGTCTATAGGTGTCCCCAGTATAAGTAGCCATGAGTATAGTAGTCCCCAGTATATGTAGCCAGAGGTATAGTTGCCTAGTATATGTAGCCAGGGGTATATGTGCCCAGTATACTGGGGACTACTAAACCCCTGACTACATAGTCAGGGGTTTAGTAGTCCCCAGTATATGTAGCCAGAGGTATTGGTGCCCAGTATATGTAGCCAGGGGTATGTGTCTCCAGTATATGTAGTCAGGGGGTATATGTGCCCAGTATATGTAGTCAAGGGGTATATGTGCCCAGTATATGTAGTCAGGGGGTATATGTGCCCCAGTATATATAGCCAAGGGTATATGTGCCCAGTAAATGTAGTCAGGGGGTATATGTGCACAGTATATGTAGTCAGGGGGTATATGTGCCCAGTATATGTAGTCAGGGGGTATATGTGCCCAGTATATATGTAGGCAGGGGGTATATGTGCCCAGTATATATGTAGGCAGGGGTATATGTCCCCAGAATAGGTAGGCAAGTGCCCCCCCCCCCCCCCCAGCAGGAGCAGCACAGAGAAGAGGGAGAGCTGTGTGGACGGTGGAGAAGGGGGGCCATCTCCCCCCCCCCCTTTCCCTCACCTTAGGGTGCTCTCCCTCCCTCGCTGTCCCCTCCAGAAGTAACGTGTGGGCAGCCGGCAGCGGGCGGGACTTACCTCTCCTCGTTCCGGCGCGAGCACTCCACTGCCGCAAGTCTGGTCTGATCCAGACCAGAGCAGCGGCACACAGATCTGGCGCCGGAACGATGAGAGGTAAATCCCGCCCGCTGCCGGCTGCCCGCACGTTACTTCTAGAGGGGACAGCGAGGGAGGGAGAGCACCCTAAGGTGAGGGAAGGGGGGGGAGACGGCCCCCCTTCTCCTTCGTACACACAGCTCTCCCTCTTCTCTGCGCTGCTCCCCTCCACATGCTAGGGTGGATGGCGTCCACTCTGAAGAAATAGTAAATGGACACTGTAAATAGTAAATGGACACTGTTCACCCGCGTCCACCCCCCCACTCGACCCCTGATCCTACGAGAATCTCACTAAGATTGAGGCTGATTCGCTTCAAGACTGAACTTGAAAGTTTTGCCCACTCATCCCTAGTCCTGGCTAGTGTTGGGCGAACAGTGTTCGCCACTGTTCGGGTTCTGCAGAACATCA
Organism: Hyperolius riggenbachi; assembly: GCF_040937935.1. Classification (NCBI taxonomy): domain Eukaryota; kingdom Metazoa; phylum Chordata; class Amphibia; order Anura; family Hyperoliidae; genus Hyperolius; species Hyperolius riggenbachi. The sequence continues at coordinate 23,952,332 of NC_090652.1, forward strand.
CCCTGTTCGGGTGATGTTCGAGTTCGGCCGAACACCTGAAGGTGCTCGGCCAAACCGTTCGGTGACATGGCCGAACTAAGAGCGCATGGCCGAACGTTCCCCGAATGTTCGGCTAGCGCTGTGATTGGCCGAACGGTCACGTGGTTCGGGTGAATAAATACCCGAACCACGTCATATCTCCGCCATTTCTCTGTGGGTTTAGCTTTGGGTAGGCAGGCAGAGTAGTTCGCTCTCCAGCCACGCTAGCCAGGGTCCCCCCCAGTCATTGTGTGTCGCTGCTGGGAACAGTAGTACACCGCTCGCTCAGCCACACTATATATATAGCATTGTTTACTGCCACTGTGTACCTCGCTCAGCCACGCTATATATAGCATTGTGTTTTCTGACACTCTGTGTACACGGCTTAGCCTGGCTATATAGCATTGTGTGTACTGCCACTGTGCACCTCGCTCAGCCACGCTATATATAGCATTGTGTTTTCTGACACTCTGTGTACACGGCTTAGCCTGACTATATAGCATTGTGTGTACTGCCACTGTGCACCTCGCTCAGCCACGCTATATATAGCATTGTGTTTACTGCCACTCTGTGTACACCGCTCAGCCAGACTATATACCATTGTTTACTGCCACTCTGTGTACACCGCTCAGCCAGACTATATACCATTGTTTACTGACACTCTGTGTACACCGCTCAGCCAGACTATATACCATTGTTTACTGACACTCTGTGTACACCGCTCAGCCAGACTATATACCATTGTTTACTGACACTCTGTGTACACCGCTCAGGCAGACTATATACCATTGTTTACTGACACTCTGTGTACACCGCTCAGCCAGACTATATACCATTGTTTACTGACACTCTGTGTACACCGCTCAGCCAGACTATATACCATTGTTTACTGACACTCTGTGTACACCGCTCAGCCAGACTATATACCATTGTTTACTGACACTCTGTGTACACCGCTCAGCCAGACTATATACCATTGTTTACTGACACTCTGTGTACACCGCTCAGCCAGACTATATACAATTGTTTACTGACACTCTGTGTACACCGCTCAGCCAGATTATATAGCATTGTTTACTGATACTCTGTGTACACCGCTCAGCCAGACAATATACCATTGTTTACTGACACTCTGTGTACACCGCTCAGCCAGACTATATACCATTGTTTACTGACACTCTGATTCTGCTGGGAACAGTAGTACACCGCTCGCTCAGCCAGACTATATAGCATTGTGTTTACTGCCACTCTGTGTACACCGCTCAGCCACACTATATAGCATTGCGTACTCTGCCAGTCAGTGTGTATATTGCTGGGATCAGTAATACTCCACTCACCGTCAACCACTATATGAGCTCAACATGAGTTCCCCAGAGACCTCCGCTGTGAGCAGCACTCCCAACAACAGCAACAGCCAACACCCCACGCAAGCTATAACATCCACCCCAGCAGCCAGTGGTCAGCAGCAGCCCTCCCCGGAGGAGAACATTGTGTCCATCGGTCCGTCGCCAGAGCGATTAATGAGGGCTGCCATTGAGGAGATGATGGGGCCTGATGTGGAGGAGGAGGTCTGGCTCAGGCCAGCATCCCAAGTTAATGTTGAGGACGATGAGGGGTCTGTGTCTGGGGATGTTGGGGTGGCAGAGGTGGTGGGTGGGTCAGACTCAGGAGAAGAGTTGTATGATGAGGATGATGATCGGGACCATCTGTATGTGCCTCAGAGTCTGACCCCGGAAAACATGTTGTATCGTGTGTTTAGGTACTAAAATCTGCGTTCCCTCCCAGTAGTGTTGGGCGAACAGTGTTTGCCACTGTTCGGGTTCTGCAGAACATCACCCTGTTCGGGGTGACTATATAGCAGACTATATAGCATTGTGTTTAATGCCACTCTGTGTACACGGCTCAGCCACACTATATAGCATTGTGTTTACTTCCACTCTGTGTCTGCTGGGAACAGTAGTACACCGCTCACCCGCCACTGTATAGCATTGTGCTCTGTGTCGCTGCTGACAATAGTGGTACACCGCTCACCCACCACTGTATAGCATTTCTGTACTGCCACTGTACTGCTGCCAGTCAGCGTGTACTTTAAGGATAAGTGAAATGAGGAAGAAATCCGGTGAAAGAGGGAGGGGCAAGGGAAGAGGTGTTTCCCCTGACGGTTCACGTACAGGCCACAGGGGAGCACCCAAGAAAACCCACTCAATACCGCCCATGTTGTCCAGGACAACAACCCTCACAGATCCAAAAGAACAGGACCAGATAATTACTTGGATGACCTCTCAAGCGTCCAGCAGTGGGTTAAGCAGCACCAGCACATCACGCACGAGGTCCGAGTCCTCAGCCAGTTACAAGGAGCCAGTGGGCACAAAGCTGACACAACCGGCAGCGACACCACGCACACAACTGCCAGATAACCAGACGACGTTGGAGTGAGCTGCGCAGAGGTTGTTCTGGGGAGCTCTACTCCACGGCGGCGGCCCCCCACAATGACATATGACGAGTTTGAGGAGATGGAAGAGGAGGGTATGGACAATGTGGACATAGACCCAGATTTTGTTTGTGAACGAGAACATCGCCATCGTAGCAGCAGCACAGATGAGTCTGTTGAGGAACCCACTGCTGCACGAGTTCGCCTTGTGCCACAAGGTAGGCGGCGCGCAATTTCAGGCACCGCAAGCATGGAAGTTCAAGTGAGAGGCAAAAGAGGCGCAAACAGAAATCGCCAGCAAGGCAGGTGCTCCAAAGTCTGGGCTTTCTTTGAAGACTGCACTGAGGATGTTACCATGGCGATTTGCAAGGTGTGCAAGACCCGCCTGAGCAGGGGGAAAAGTATTAACAACCTCTCCACCACCAGCATGAGCCGCCACATTCTATCCAAACATCCCACTCTGTGGGCAAACGCGGCAGGACAGGGTACCACCAGCAACACTGCCTCCCTTGGGTTCACCAGACTCACCACCAGACCCGCCTCAGCAGCAGCAGTAGCCCAGCCATTGCGTGGTTCACAACATTCACAAACATCAGTCGATGCTGACACTGTCACTTTCCGGACTAGTGCTCTTGAGGTCTCCCAGTGTTCATCAAACACAACAACCAACAGCCCTTCGGTGTGCAGCCCTACGGTTGAGTTGTCTGTCTCTGAGATGTTTGAGCGCAAGAGGAAATTGCCAGCAAATGACCCCCGGGCCGTGGCAGTAACAGCCAGCCAGCATAGCCAAGGTTCTGGCCTGCGAAATGCTGCCATATAGAGTGGTGGAGACAAACAGCTTCAAGGGCATGATGTCAGTGGCCATCCCACGTTACGTGGTTCCCAGCCGCTACCACTTTGCGCGCTCTGCAGTGCCTGAGTTGCATGAGCACGTGGTCAGCTAAATAACCCGAAGCTTGAAGAATGCCGTTGCCTGCAAGGTTCACCTCACCACTGACACCTGGACGAGTGCGTTCGGCCAGGGTCGATACATCTCCCTTACCGCGCACTGGGTGAACCTTGTGGAGCCTGGCAGCGATTCCTCACCTGCTACGGCGCGGGTGTTGCCCACGCCGCAAACAGCTGCGCCGCCGTCCCTCCCACTGGATAACAACAGCAGCACCTATCTCTCTGACTCCTTCTCCTCCAACGCATCTCAAAGCTGTACCTCATCCGGAAACGCTAACCCAGCACCAGCAGCAGTAGGATCGTGGAAGCAGTGCAGCACAGCTGTTGGCATGCGTCAGCAAGCGTTGCTGAAGCTGATCTGCCTTGGGGATAAGCAACACACAGGGGAGGAAATTTGGAGGGGAATAAAGGAACAGACGGATTTGTGGCTGGCACCGCTGGACCTGAAACCGGGCATGAAGCTAGACACCTGGCACGAACTGGCAATGTACGCAATAGAGGTGCTGGCTTGCCCGGCAGCCAGCGTTATGTCGGAACGCTGTTTCAGTGCTGCCGGAGGCATCGTCACAGATCGGCGTATCCGCCTCTCCACAGAAAATGCAGACCGTCTGACTCAAATTAAAATGAATCAATCCTGGATTGGAAACGACTACGCAACACTCCAGGACCCCAACCAAGTAACATGACCAATGAACATCTGGGATGGTTTAGCGTTTCCGGTCCCTGTTTATTGAACCTCTCATCTGTATTACATTTATGACTGCATGGCGGCAAAAAGCATTGCTGCTATATCCGCACGCTTTTTGTCCTCATGCAAGGCCTGGGTTGTTGTGTATCAAAAAGCATGGCCTTCTTCTCCTCCTGCGCCTGCTCCTGTTCCATCACGTGTGCTGCTGCTGCTGGGTTAGCATTGCCGCCCGGTCCCTGTTTATTGAACCTCTTATCTTTATTACATTTATGACTGCATGCATGGCGGTAAAAAGCATGCTATCCGCACGCTTTTTGTCCTCATGCAAGGCCTGGGTTGTTGTGTCTCACAAAGCGTGGCCTTCTCCTCCTGCGCCTCCTCCTGTTCCATCACGTGTGCTGCTGCTGCTGGGTTAGCGTTGCCGGTCCCTGTTTATGGAACCTCTTATCTTTATTACATTTATGACTGCATGGCGGTACAAAGCATGCTATCCGCACGCTTCTTGTCCTCATGCAAGGCCTGGGTTGTTGTGTCTCACAAAACGTGGCCTTCTCCTCCTGCGCCTCCTCCTGTTCCATCACGTGTGCTGCTGCTGCTGCTGCTGGGTTAGCGTTGCCGGTCCCTGTTTATGGAACCTCTTATCTTTATTACATTTATGACTGCATGGCGGTACAAAGCATGCTATCCACACGCTTCTTGTCCTCATGCAAGGCCTGGGTAGTTGTGTCTCACAAAGCGTGGCCTTCTCCTCCTGCGCCTCCTCCTGTTCCATCACGTCTGCTGCTGCTGGGTTAGCGTTGCCGCGTGGTCCCTGTTTATTGAACCACTTATCTTTATTACATTTATGACTGCATGGCGGTACAAAGCATGCTATCCGCACGCTTCTTGTCCTCATGCAAGGCCTGGGTTGTTGTGTCTCACAAAGCGTGGCCTTCTCCTCCTGCGCCTCCTCCTGTTCCATCACGTCTGCTGCTGCTGGGTTAGCGTTGCCGCGTGGTCCCTGTTTATTGAACCACTTATCTTTATTACATTTATGACTGCATGGCGGTACAAAGCATGCTATCCGCACGCTTCTTGTCCTGATGCAAGGCCTGGGTTGTTGTGTCTCAAAGCGTGGCCTTCTCCTCCTGCGCCACCCTCCTCCTGTTCCATCACGTGTGCTGCTGCTGGGTTAGCGTTACCGGTCCCTTTTCCTGGAACCTCTTATATGTATTACATTTATGACTGCATGCCGACAAAAAGCATGTTACCTGTGCAAAGAAAACAGACATTTCCCGCATTTAAAAGACAGTTTTCCCTTTGAAACTTTAAAATCGATTTTCTCAAAAACTATAAGCTCTTTTTGCTAATTTTTTTTCCTCTTGTACCCACTCCCAAGGTGCACATACCCTGTAAATTTGGGGTATGTAGCATGTAAGGAGGCTTTACAAAGCACAAAAGTTCGGGTCCCCATTGACTTCCATTATGTTCGGAGTTCGGGTCGAACACCCGAACATCGCGGCCATGTTCGGCCTGTTCGGCCCGAACCCGAACATCTAGATGTTCGCCCAACATAACTACTGTTATGGTTACTGCAATTAATTTTCATTTTGTCTATAATACACTTTGTAAGTAAGGATGGTCAGAAATACTGGTTTCCAGTTCCAGCAAACACCGGTTAATCCATTTCTCAGCCCCCCCCCCCCCCCCCACAAGGATGCACTTAGTGAGCATTCAAGCCCATATACTGTACATGCCGTGTGCAATTAAGCATGCCTCTCACTCCCGTGTCCTGAAGCGGTAAGCCTTCAAGAGGTCAGCACTCTATGCTTTCTAGGAGGAATAGCAGGCAGGGCTCCAATGCATTGGCCATCCTGACCATCTGCGGATAGCTGCGTATAGTGGTATTGTGTGGCATGGAGACCCACGTGTGTGTGGCTAGGGGAGAGAAAGAGAGCTGAGGCACGGGAGGCGGGGCTGTGCAGACTTCTTGTGCACCTTGATCACATGATGCGTTTCATCAATAGACTTCCTCAGATGTCTGGGGAAGTCTAATGATGAAACGCATCACGGGATCGGGGTGCAAATGACACCTGCACAGTCATACCTTCCATAAAAAATATAGCAGCCTCCATATACCTCTCACTTCAGTTTTCCTTTAAATCAGTTTTCTTTTGTGCAGAAAACATGCACAAAAGCAGACAGTGTGACCCCTGGCTAAAGGCATTTTTTATCTTATGGACTTATAATTGAATGTTACCCGAAGAGAATTTAATCTTGAGATGTAATTCAGGTCTCTTTTTTACTTGGAGGGTTCTAGCTATCACCTGCTGCACTTGTTCCATGCTTAATAAAATTAATTTTTCAATCTAAATCTCTGTTTAATTCTTCTTTCTATTAAAGTGAACCTCCAGAATAAAAATCGACTCAGCAGCACTGAAAAGGCTTGGTGGTTTTTTTTAACAGTTTCACAGCATCAGAACTTTGTTTTCCTTACCAAAGCCTTATTTTTAGCTGCTCAGAAGCTACGCTCCTCCCCAACAAAGAAAACTTTCCGGGCATTTTTCCCCTGATGCTGTGCAAAGCATGATGGGATTTCTGATGTTGTTGTTCTCGTTGCCTAGCAACTGGGAGGGATGGTCAGGACTAGTGTTGGGCGAACACCTGGATGTTTGGGTTCGGGAACGTTCGCCGAACATGGCCGCGATGTTCGGCATATTCGGGCCGAACCCCGAACTCCCCGAACATCCCGCTTTTGGGGGCCCTATGGGGTTGCAGGCATAAGGGGGGAGCATGCCCCGATCGCGTGGGGGGGGAAGTCGGAAATTCCCCCCACCCCCTCCGCTAGCGCTCCCCCCTCTGCCCGCTTCCCCATACAAAAGTTTAAGGAAAGTAAAATAGTACCGGTGGTAGTGGCTGGCAGTGGCACTGTGAAGTGAGTGAAGAGGAGGAGTCTGGAGAGTGACGCGTTGAGGGAGGCCGGGCAGCGGGCGGTTCAGCGGTAGTACCCTTGTGGTACTTCCGCCCTTTCTCTGACCTCACGTCCTCTGCATACGAGGGTACGCGTCACGCGTACCCTCGTATGCGTCATCACGCAGAGGACGTGAGGTCAGAGAAAGGGCGGAAGTACCACAAGGGTACTACCGCTGAACCGCCCGCTGCCCGGCCTCCCTCAACGGGTGATGTTCTGCAGAACCCGAACAGTGGCGAACACTGTTCGCCCAACACTAGTCAGGACACAGGACAGTTGGAACTGTGTCTCCTGCTCCCTGTCACCTCCTTTCAACCAAAAAGATGGCTGCCCCATGAAATCACAAACATTTGTCTGTTCTTTTAAAACAGGGTGGGTAAGAGATTATATTACCTATCTATTTTAATTAACATAACTAATGTAACTTAATGACAGTATGTTTGTTTAGGCTGAAATTCCTCTTTGAAGATGTATATTGAGATTTTCAGCATCAGAAACAGTTCCTATGTTTATTTATTGCTGCACATTGGTATCCCCCACCCTCCCAGTGATGTTTAGCCTAGGCTATGATGTCACAACATCTTTGTTTCGCAGTGCACTCTGGGAGACTAGGCATTGTTTCTGCTCATTTCTAAACACACGCAAAAAAAAATAAAAAATAAAACATTTCAGTGATGCACTTTGGCAGCAGTAAAGATGTCACCTCAAACATTGACTTAATAGTATATACTGTAAGTACATACTGTAAAATATAAGCAATTTTAATAATTCAGTTACACTCAAGAAAGTTCATCTGTAAATAGCATTTATTTTGTATTTGAAAACCATTACACTTACTTTTGATCACACATTTGATTTGCATATAAGTTCATTTTAATTTAGTTTTGTCAAAGCTAATCACTGAGTTCAGCAGAAGCTCACTCCAAAGCAATGTTAGAGGACAAAGCAAAGTACATCTTGTCAAATACAACTACAAACCTGGATTTACACTCCTCCAACAGATCCCATTCACAATTCAAGAACCGGATGTAAGATCACTCAAACATTTATGTAAAATGTAAGTTAAAAGAAAAATACAACCTTACGCATCCAAAAACCCTACCTGACCTAAAGACAATCTAAAAGGTTCTACGGGCCTTTTTACCCTTAACCCCCCTGGCAGTAATCCCAAGCTGAGCTTGGGCTGAGTCACAGGAGCTGAAAGCTGATACCGCCGTTCCTATTGGCTGCCTGGCCAGTGGGACCCAGGTTTGTCTGCTCGGCTGCAAGGATCCGGCAGGATCCCGGACATGACATGGAGTGCTGCAAAACAGCGTGACGCCGGGGGCAGCGTGACGTCATCAGGGGCGGTGCCGAATTTTAAAGTGGATCCAATCTCTCAGTGTGCATGACCTGTACAATGCAAGAGTTTTGCCTGTCTGATCCGCCCATCTGGACCCGATCTCTGGCAAAGGACAGAAGGAAACATAGAGAAATGCTGCCTGTATGTATGGAGAGAGAGTTTAACCTGTCTGATCCCCCTATCTGGACACGATCTCTGGCACAGAGCAGAAGGTAAACAGAGAGAAATGCTGCCTGTATGTATGTTGTGAGTTTAGCCTGTCTAATTCCTTCTCATTTGACTCTAATCACAAGTTGTAATTTATCTCTCCCCTTTGTCACCTGACTTCCATGGCAGATAAGCTCATTTGAAAGCACAGAATGTTAACAATATAGCCATTTTGTTCCCAACCACTTCTGAGCTAAGTGGTTTTGCTGATCTGCCTTACTGTTACTGATTTCTGCCTGGATTTTGACTACTCCCTGCTGGCCACCTGTACCGACCTCTGCCTAGATTTTGACTACTCTCTGCCTGCCGCCTAAGGCTGATAGCAAAGGGAATAAAGTCCAAAAGGAATCAGCGCTTCCTCTGCCCCGGTTGTGATGTTGCCCTCTGTGCCATTCCCTGTTTCAAAATATAACACATGCAGGAAGTGTATTAGGTATATATAAGGGGGGGAGACACCGAGAGCCCAATATAGTTCAGTATGTACCAAAGGGTTAGGATAAAAAGTAATATTATAGGGGTTATACTCACAAAACAGGATTACCTTCCAGGCAACCACTGTGTAGGCAGGTGGGGAGATTAAACCTGTCCCCATTCAGGGTTAAGAAGTCGCTCTCTGTAGATCGGAAGAAAAGGGGCCAAATCCCCTCCACCAGGGGTGGACTCAATTTGTAAGCAAGGTTACAGAGGCGCCAGCAGTATAAAAATAGATAAAGTTTAAAAATAGGTAGGCCGTAGGCGGACTTACCTCCCCAAAGTAGACACAAGAAAATACAGATTTTTCAACACATAAAAAAGTTTAATCACATACTCCAATTTAGGTCTCTTTCACACCAAGACGTTGCGATTTAGGGGACGTTAAGGTCGCATAACGTGCCCCTAACCCAACGCATGGTGGTGTTGAAGTTGGATGTCAGATTGAGCTGCGTTATGTGGCTCTTGGTGCGCCGTTTTATACTGGGAAGTCCGGATCTTTTTAATGATTCGGATGATTCGAATCAGATCATTGAAAAGATCCGGATCTTTGAACCGAATCTTTGAATCATTTTACTAGGGAAGCAGGAAGCAGGGGTGCAGCAGAGTGAGAGGTGCAGGAGAATGAGGGCACATTGAGGGTGCTAATGGGGAAGGGAGAGATGCAGCAGGAAGATTGTGCTTGTACACAGAAGCTGCAGTTCCTGTTTCTTCCAGACATCCACTGTGAACCAAATCCTTCATTGTGATGATCCGGATGATTCGACTCACAAAAAAGATCCGGATCAAAGATCCGAATCATTCATGATCTGGACAACACTACAGCGCAGTGAATATTAATTAGCCACGTGGCTAGGAACAATAGCGGACTCTCCCCTTACTGAGCATGTGCAAGCAGTGTAACGCAGCAAAGCACCAGTATAACGCACAGCATGCTGCACTTTCATTAAACGTGCAGCGTTATACTCTAACGCAGCGCGTGCACTGTGAACAGCACATTGATTTTTCAGTGCTGTGAGTTAGGCTGCGTTACTGGCTGCTGTAACTTGGGACTTTAAAATCTACACCCTGTTTTGATGGCTATCTGGCTGCCAGGGCGTAGATTTCAAGTAACCGCAGCTGTGCGCATCCGCCATTTTCGTCGCTCCCGACGATCTCGCCACTGAATGCCCGCCGTCTCCCGCCACAGCTCACTTGCTCTGCCTATCTCTATGATGGCAGAGCCCTGTGAGCAGGTCAGAAGCTGATTTTATGGCTGTCTTTCAATGTAAGCAATTTCCATTGGCTTTACATTGAAAGACAGGATCAGGAGCCAATGAAAGCAGCTCCTGAACGGCTCACATTCCCGACGTGCAGCGGTGATGGCGAATGCGGCGGGTATGTGCGGCGATTCGTCTGGATTCTGCCATTTCTGTACCAGCGGTCCCTGGTCCTTAAAGTGGTTAAAGTGCGCTGAAACACCATATTTACTGAATTTTTTTTTTTTTTTTTTTTAAATCATCAATGAGAGATAACTTATTTAGTTTACCTATCAGATTTAGGAGAAATGGGATATGAAAAAGGAAAGAACATATCTGCTGGTTTCCATCTTTACTGTTTCTCTGTGATGCCAAAAGTTACTTAACTTCCAGGGCCGGGCCAAGGCATAGGCTGGAGAGGCTCCAGCCTCAGGGCGCAGTGTAGGAGGGGGCGCAGAATTCATTCAGCTGTCATTCCTAATTGTGTTTGAAGCAGAAACAAATAAGAAAAGGGGATACATAGCAGTGACTGCAAGCCAGATAACTAGATATTAAGGTGTTGGGGAGGTTGTGGGCCCTGTGGCCCTCTTAGTCTAATAGCAATCAGTGTGTGATGGCTGGGGTGGGAGGGATGGAGGGGCACACTTTGGTGTCTCAGCCTTGGGTGCTGGAGGACCTTGTCCCGGCTCTGTTAACTTCTGCATTTTTTTACAACCCAGTTCAGTGTTAATTTTTCTTCACTACTACCACAGGACTGGATGTCAAATGATAAAGGGCAGAAAATCAAAGCAAGAAAAGAAACAAAGCTAAAGCTAAATTCCTGCAAAACAAGAGGCCAAAAGGCAATCCTCCCAGGAAAATACAATGAACAAGATAGAAAAATCAAAAAAGTGCCAGAAGGGATCGATGGCTCTGGGTAGATGGAGAAGGCTCAAAAAGCTGAAAAGGCGGCAAAAATAGGAGACCGTAGAACATTGTACAATATTACTAAAGTTATCTCAAAGAAGAAAGGCAAAACAGGAAGTAACGTCAAGGATAAAAGTGGAGCAATCCTTACAAATGAGAGAGAACAGCTTCAAAGATGGAAGGAACACTTCCAGGAACTTTTGTACAAAGATTGCAGAGAAAGTGGCCAACAAAATTAACAAGAACATCCAGAATGCAATGAACAAGACCCAAACATAAACACAGAAGCACCAAGGAAAGAAGAAATCATCAAGAGCATTGAGAAGCTGAAAAGTGGCAAAGCACCCGGTGTCACGATTGTGGAACTTTCCCCGTGATCAGCGCACAACGCGTGCACTGACACGGCGGAGATCCTCCACAAGCGTATAATTTGCAGGAACCCAGCAAAAGGTGCTACGCACCTGTAGAGGGAAATTCCTGTCGGCAGATGACGCTGGGGAGTGCAGAGGAACCAATCCTCTGTATCTCCACAAGTGCCAGACAGGAATTGTACGAAGCGCAGAATGCAATCGCAAGAGAGGCGATAGTGAATGAGATTGAGCAAAAGGGATAGGTTGTATGTGTGTGCGCCAATCCAGTCGCCACTCCGCGACCGCGCACACACAACAGCAGATACGAAATAGGAACGCGATCGCGAGAGGTGCGATCGCGAGACGTGACACAAGGCAGAACAGAATAGAATACAAGGGTAGCAAAGGCACAGCAAATACAATAAGGAGATACGGAAAACAACAACCGCTAGCTAACCGCGAACACCGCACTCATTCGCAACAGTGCAAGCGGTTATGCGCGATCTCCACGTGATAAGCACAATAGAGACAAGCACGCCTAACTAACCATAAACAGACAAACATGAAACAGGGGACGCAAGCGCTTGCTTAACGGTTACCTCACCGAGCCTGTAGCAAGCGCAGCGGACAAGACAGACACACGAAAAACAAGAACTAGGCAGGAAGGATCCACCGCTCTTCCGCCAGAGCAAGTGTGATCCAAGCAGGAACATAGATCAGAAAGATCCACAGCCGCTAACGCTAGCGGCTAGTGCGATCTCAGCAAGACAGAACGATTCGCTATCAACCGCCGTTGGTGACAGCGCAATCGCGACCGACAAGACAGAACAGAAGGATCCCCAGCGCTCGCACAAAGTAGCTAGCGCGATCCCAAGAAACAGAACAGAAGGATCCCCAGCGCTAGCACAAAGTAGCTAGCGCGATCCCAGGAAACAGAACGGAGTCCAATTGTATTTGGTCTTCATAGATTTTCTCAGGGCTTTTGACTCCTTTGAAAGAGAATCTATGTGGGTCTTTAGAGAAATATGGAATACCAAGAAACCTAATAATACTTATCAAGCAATTATATGAGGACTATACATGCCAAGTTGTTCACAATGGCATGCTAAGTTATCCAATAGAGGTCAACTCAGGAGTCAAAAAGGGATGTACCCTCTCCCCCACTATATTTCTGGGAGTAATAGATCTGGTCATGAGGAAGACATGCCTTGGAAACAGAACTGGACTACAATGGGGGCTGACACAACATATGGAGTATCTTGTTTGCTTACTTTCCCAAAATGTCCAACATTTGGAAATAAAGTTAGCCCATCTACTAGAGAAGAGCAGGAAAGTAGGTCTGAAGGTAGGTCTGATAATTAACTCCAAGAAAACTAAAGTGATTAAACAGCAACATAGATCCTAAATGAAAGTTTCAGGTGTATGGAAAACATATAGATCAGGGTTCCCCAACCCTGTCCTCAAGGCCCACCAACAGTACATGTTTTGCAGGAAACCACACACAATCACAGTTGAGGCAATTAGTGTCCCAGCAGAGCTGATTAACTACCTCTGTGGATGTATACAAAACATGCACTGTTGGTGGGCCTTGAGGACAGGGTTGGGGGAACACTGATTATAGATACTGTGACTGAGTTTCAGTATCTGGGCAGCCTGATGACAATGAATGGTGGTGCCAGTGCTGATGTTAAAAGCCAAATCAAGAAGGTGAATGCAGCCTTTGTACAACTGTATCAAATTTGGAGATCCCATGATATTTCCACAAAAACCAAACTGAGAATATTCCAGAGTAACGTGAAGACAGTCCTTCTGTATGGATGTGAGGCATGGAAGGTGACAACAGAGATAACAAAAAGTCCCCAAACCTTTATAAACTGTTGCCTTTGAATAACAATAAACATCTGGTGACCAAATGTAATTTCAAATAAAGAGTTGTGGGAAAGAACCCAAGAAAAACAAGTGGACTTGCAGAAAGTGGAGATGGATTGACCATACTCTTTGCAAGGATAAATCAATTGAGAGAGAAGCCTTAAAATGGAATCCGTAAGGCAGCAGAAAAAGAGGAAGACCAAAGACAACTTGGAGAAAAAGTATGGAGGAAGAAATAAAGAAGGCAGGGACATCATTAGTGTTGGGCGAACAGTGTTCGCCACTGTTCGGGTTCTGCAGAACATCACCCTGTTCGGGTGATGTTCGAGTTCGGCCGAACACCTGGTGGTGTTCGGCCAAACTGTTCGGGGTTCGCCGAACTGCTGAATGCATGGCCGAACAGGGCCCCTGTTCGGCCGAACAGGGCCCTGTTCGGCCGAATACTGCCCCCCATGGGGTCGCAGGCATAAGGGGGGAGCATGCCCCGATCGCGGGGGGGGGGGGTCGGAAATTCCCCCCACCCCCTCCGCTAGCGCTCCCCCCTCTGCCCGCTTCCCCATACAAAAAGTTTAAAGCAAGTTCAATAGTACCTGGTGGCACTGGCTGGCAGTGGAGTGAGGAGGAGGAGGAGTCCGAGTAGCAGAGTGACGTTGAGGCCGGGCAGCGGGCGGTTCAGCGCTAGTACCCTTGTGGTACTTCCGCCCTTTCTCTGACCTCACGTCCTCATATGCGTCATCACGCAGAGGACGTGAGGTCAGAGAAAGGGCGGAAGTACCACAAGGGTACTAGCGCTGAACCGCCCGCTGCCCGGCCTCAACGTCACTCTGCTACTCGGACTCCTCCTCCTCCTCACTCCACTGCCAGCCAGTGCCACCAGCCCAGGTACTATTGAACTTGCTTTAAACTTTTTTTATGGGGAAGCGGGCGGAGGGGGGAGCGCTAGCGGAGGGGGTGGGGGGAATTTCCGACCCCCCCCCGCGACCGGGGCATGCTCCCCCCTTATGCCTGCGACCCCATAGGGCCCCCAAAATGGGCATGTTCGGGGGTCCCATTGACTCCCATTGAGTTCGGCGTTCGGGCCGAACATGCCGAACATCTGGCCCATGTTCGGCCTGTTCGGCCCGAACCCGAACATCCAGGTGTTCGCCCAACACTAGACATCATGGACTGAGATAGACAAAATCACCCATGACAGAAACCGGTGGCATACAGTTGTTGAGGCCCTTTGCTCCAGTGGGAGACACAGGATTAAGTAAGGAAGTAAATTCTACCACAGCTTAACCTCCTTGGCGGTAACCCCGAACGTAGTTCGGGGTAAGCCGCCGGAGGGTGCCGCTCAGGCCCTGCTGGGCCGATTTGTTTAATTTTTTTTTTTGCTGGACGCAGCTAGCACTTTGCTAGCTGCGCCAGCACCCCGATCGCCGCCGCCGCGCGCCCGATCGCCGCTATCCGGTGCGACGCGCGCCCCCCCCCCCCCCCCAGACCCCGTGCGCTGCCTGGCCAATCAGTGCCAGGCAGCGCCGAGGGGTGGCCCGGGACTCCCAATGACGTCCCGACGTCAGTGACGTCATCCCGCCCGTCGCCATGGCGACGGGGGAAGCCCTCCAGGAAATCCCGTTCTTTGAACGGTATTTCCTGATCGGAGATCGCCGAAGGCGATCGAAGAGGGCGGGGGGATGCCGCTGAGCAGCGGCTATCATGTAGCGAGCCCTGGGCTCGCTACATGATATAGAAAAAAAAAATTAAAAAAAAAAACTGCCGCGCTGCCTCCTGGCGTATTTTTTTATACCGCCAAGGAGGTTAATATCCCTTCCACAGCAAACATCATCATAGACTTATATTACTGTGTAAACTCTTCAAAGGGGAGGAGGGATTAATTAACCTTCTGGCCATAGTGTCCTTACCTTATCAAATATAGGAAGTTTTCTGTTATTTGCATGCTGAGTTAAGCTTGTTACTGTAGCTAAAAAAAATCTTGCTGGCACTGAATAGTCTCTTCAGTTAGGCAAAGGCACCAGACTGAGTAAAATTAAAAAGAAAAGGGGACATATAGAGACCTATTTTAGAAAAAAAAGGGGGTTTATATTTATTTTTGGGGCACTAACAATTTTTGGTAATTTTTTATTTTTGAATGTTACAACCCCTTTTAAAATAAAATGTTTAAACTACTACTTGGTCTTGCAAGCTGTGATAAACATAGCAGCTTTATAATCAGTGAGTGTGCTGTCATTCCTCCTCCTCTGCACTGCATAATAATCAATAACAAAGCCCAACTTGTGGAGGGCATTTTTCACAAAGCTTTCATCAAATGTAAGACTATGACACCTGTGTTCTCCAGCCGTGAAATAAGTTGTATTCAGTGCTGCCATTAGTATCAGGTGGCCTCCAGGTCTCAACAGCTTTGAGATCTTCTCCAGGTTCCTCATGTAATCATCTTCATCTTTGCTGATGATATCGGCTATCCATAAACTGGTGACACAGTCAGCAAGTGGAAGCACAACAGGGTGCGTTATATTCTCACTTTCAAAGTCACATGATATAACGTGACTGATGGATGTCTTTAGTTGCTCCTCCTTGTCCTCAATTTGGGTACTTAGGGGAAAAAAAATATAATAATTAAAAAAAAAAACACTATTAAGTCTTAAAAAGAAAAACTGAAGGGATTTTTTTAAATAAATAAATTATATATATATATATATATATATATATATATAGAGAGAGAGAGAGAGAGAGAGAGAGAGAGAGAGAGAGAGAGAGAGAGAGAGAGAGAGAGAGAGAGAGAGAGAGAGAGAGAGAGAGAGAGAGAGAGAGAGAGAGAGAGCAGCTTTGTTAGTGTGGTCTTCAGTCTGGTTAAGTTAACTCCCATTTACATCACTATTCTGCTAGCCTATCATAATTTTTTTTAAGCCACACAATGACTTATAATTAGCTTTCAGAAAAGCTTTGGCTGCAGTCTGATTGCTTACTGCAAAAATAAATTAAAACACAGTGTAAATGTAAGTGGGATTAGAACTACAATGGTGCTTGAAATTTTGTGAAACACTTAAGGACCGCAGTGTTAAACTCCCTAAAGACCAGGCCATTCTTTACTTAATTGACCACTGCAGCTTTAAGGCATAGCTGCAGTTCCGCACAACACAGCACACAAGTTACCCCCCCTCCTTTTATCCCCACCAACAGAGCTTCCTGTTGGTGGGGTCTGATCCCCCCACAGTGTTTATTTATTTATTTATTCTTTTGCAAATATTTACATTATTCTTTTACTAATAGATGTTACTATTTTTTTTTCTAAAATCCCTTCCTCCCCCCAGCCAATGACGGCGATCCGCTGTCATAGGCCTCAGCCTATGAGAGCCGATCACTCTCCTGTGTCCCAGGGGGACAGCCGTGTCACACGGCTGTCCCCAGTACAGAGCTGCTAGATCGCAATGCTGTACATGCTATTTAGATGGCGGTTTTGCCATCTAACAGTGTCTCAGAAATCGCCTCTGGGAGACTGAAGGCGGAGTGGAGCTCTGCCTACCAAGCGGAGATGCGAGCGCAGCAGCGCACACAATCTCCTGCACAAGCCAATTCCAGGACCTGACGGCAATTGGCGTTAGGCAGTCCTGGGGCTGCCGCTGTGGTCACGTCCATTTGCATGACACGGTCTTCAGGTATATAAATAGTTGTATATTTTTTATATAGGTCTGATCAAACAGGCTGAAATTGTTTAGATTGCCAACAAATCAAATTAAAATTGCATACTGCTTGAATCCACAAATTTGCTGGGTATGCTAAGAAGCACAGCAGGTAGGGTCGGTCAGATGCAAATAATTTTGAGTTGGTACAGGATTATGCAAATTGGGATGGCCAATGAAATGTAAATAATTGTGAGTTGGTACAGGATTATGCAAATGTATTCAATTTGAAAATGGACCAAGCAAATTTTACCTCAGCAGGATTGATTAGTTAAGGCCTCCTTTCCACGGACTGTTGAGCTGTGTGCTCAGCAAGCAGTTACCAGGCAGAAATGAGCAGTTATCATGCAGTAACAAGCAGTTACCAGGCAGCAGTGAGCAGTTGAGAGAGTTTGAGAGGCATTTCACTGCCTATCAACAGTTCGTGGAAAGGAGGCCTTAATTTTCAAGCTGCATACATTTGCATACAAAATGTGCATAATGCTGCATCAACTCAAAGTAATTTGCATCATGTTGACCATACCGGTCAACATTAGAGTTGGGCCGAACCTCCGATTTTAGGTTCGCGAACCGGGTTCGCGAACTTCCGCGTAAGGTTCGGTTCGCATAAAAGTTCGCGAACCGCAATAGACTTCAATGGGGATGCGAACTTTGAAAAAAAAAATTATGCTGGCCACAAAAGTGATGGAAAAGATATTTCAAGGGGTCTAACACCTGGACCCCCAGGTGGAGGAGTGGGATACATGCCAAAAGTCCCCGGGAAAAATCTGAATTTGACGCAAAGCAGCGTTTTAAGGGCAGAAATCACATTGAATGCTAAATGACAGGCCTAAAGTGCTTTAAAACATCTTGCATGTGTATACATCAATCAGGTAGTGTAATTAAGGTACTGCTTCACACTGACACACCAAACTCACCGTGTAACGCACCGCAAACAGCTGTTTGTGTAGTGACGGCCGTGCTGGACTGGTGCGCACCATGGCGAGAGTGCAGGTTTTGGTGGCTTTACAGCCCATATGGTCGCATACAGTGGCGGGTTCACTGAACAGAACAGGTATGCAGTGGCGGGTTCACTGAACAGGTATACAGTGGCGGGTTCACTGAACAGAACAGGTATACAGTGGCGGGTTCACTGAACAGAACAGGTATACAGTGGCGGGTTCACAGTACAGGTATGCAGAGGTGGGTTCACAGAACAGGTATGCAGTGGCAGGTTCACTGAACAGGTATGCAGGTATCCAGTGGGCTCACTGAACAGAACAGGTATGGTGGGCTCAGAACAGAACAGGTATGCAGCCAGGAACAAGCTAAGCCTAACTAATCTTTCCCTATGAGAGACAGTCTGCAGCAGCTCGCCCTACTCTCACTAACGCAGGCACACGAGTGAGCGTAATGGCCGCCGCTGCCTGCCTTTTATTAGGCGGGGAGTGGCTCCAGGGGCTAGTGTAGCCTAATTGGCTATACTGGGCCTGCTGACTGTGATGTAGAGGGTCAAAGTTGACCCTCATGGTGCATTATGGGGTGAACCGAACTTCCGCAAAAGTTCGCCTGCGGGACGCGAACGCGAACCACTGAAGTTTGCAAGGAACCATTCGCAGGCGAACCGTTCGGCCCAACTCTAGTCAACATGATGCAAATTACTTTGAGTTGATGCAGCATTATGCACATTTTGTATGTAAGTGGAACAATCTTTTTCAAAAGCTCTATACACACATTTTATACATTTTAATTAACTATCTATTTTAATTAACATAACTAAAGTAACTTAATGACAGTATGTTTCTTTAGGCTGAAGTTCCCCTTTAACATACCAATGAGAATCTGGAGGATTCCTATTGGTCTGATAAAGGACCAATGGGGAGCACCTGGCGGTAATTTTAAAGATGCTTCGGGAGGCTTGCAGTACGAAAGTATATATAATTGGTTTGTTCTTGCACACCCTCTAACCACACCTTAAATATTTAATTCTCCAATTTATTAAATTGTATAAAATGTGTATAGCAAGTGGTGGTGGCAGGAAGCAATGTGTATGGTGGGAGTGTGTGTAGATCTTCAATCAGTTATCAGTCTGGAAGAGAAGGGTGGTCAAGCCTCCCCCTTTCCCCTAGAACCCTTGTCCAATACATGTACAAGGGGCTCTGCACTACCTCAGGAGAAGGTGGAGGCCACTGACACCTGGGAGGGAGGATCATGGTGGCATCTGGGAGTCCCCTTTAGGAAGGAGACTCCCACCCCTGGGGTAGGCAGGGTGCTGTGGGTGCCTTGCCCTCTGTGAAAATAGGTACAGCTGGGGAGGGGTACAGGGAGAGCAGCAGCTGCCGCTTTTATGGGCTTTTGAAATCCCCTCCATTGCCCCTATTGGTCTTATAAAAGACCAATGGGAATCATCATTGAATTGTTAAAATACCTACAGAGTGCAATGGAGGGGATTTTAAAGATGCTCTGGGTCTTTCTATACTCAGTATACAGTGGCAAGTCCAGGGCTGAGGATTGGTTTGATGTGTGCGAAGCTGTTGGTCACTCAGTTGTTGGGGCAGGGATCACTGTTAGACCCCTTGAAACATCTTTTCCATCACTTTTGTGGCCAGAAACATTGTTTGCCTGTCCATTGAAGTCTATTGCGTTCACCGAGTCCGCCAGTTCGCAAATTTTTGCGGAAGTTTGCGTACGCGGCTCGCGAACCTAAAATATGAGGTTCAGGTTATCTATACCCCTCGGATCCCTTGTCCAATCATTGGACAAGGGGCTCTTTCCCACCTCCGGTGCCCCAGGAGGAGGTGGGAGTGATGACTCCCTGGGGGGGGGGGGGGTTCATGGTGGCATCTGAGAGTCCCCTTTAAAAAGGGGACCCCTTTGAAATTTTAAAATGGATTTTAAAAGGTCTTTTTGAAAAATGTTTTTCCTCTTGTTTACACCATGTAAGGGGGCTTTGCTATTAACCGATAAAGTCGGCGGGTTTTCTGGTGATAATCACAGATATTTTTCCGATGATCACAGCCGTGATCACAGGCCAAATACTTGGAATAACGGCTGAATTTGTTATGGACTGCCATGATCGATTCTCAATCACGGATTCGGAATCATGATGTTGGATAGTGAAAAAATGCTTGTGAATCAGGCTGTGCCATGATCACGGATTGTATCCGAGCACCACTATGTGTGAATACATACAATCCGATGTGAAAGTTTGGGAAACCTTGTTAATTGTCAAGATTTTCCTCTATAAATCATTGGTTGTTATGATAAAAAATGTCAGTTAAATATTTCATATAGGAGACACACACAGTGATATTTGAGAAGTGAAATGAAGTTTATTGGATTTACAGAAAGTGCACAATAAGTGTTTAAATAAAATTGGGCAGGTGCATAAATGTGGGCACTGTTTTAATTTTATTGATTCCAAAACCTTTAGAACTAATTGTCGGAACTCAAATTGTCTTGGTAAGCTCCTACCTAGTAACCCCTGACCTACATACACAGGTGTATCCAATTATTAGAAAGAGTATTTAAGGGGTCAATTGTAAGTTTTCCCAATTTTTTTAATTTTCACTGAAGAGTACCAACATGGGGGTCTCAAAACAATGCTCAAATGACCTGAAGACAAAGATTGTTTACCATCATGGTTTAGGGGAAGGACACAGAAAGCTGTCTCAGATATTTTAGCTGTCTGTGTAATGATTCCGCGTGCCCGCGATGGTCCGGGCACTTCCGGATTGCGTTCCGCATCGCCCTCTCCAGCGGCGGTGGGTGTACGCATGCGTTCCAGGGGACGCATGGGTCGCACGCGTACGTCCATGCGTCAGACGCATACGTCTATGCATCAGACGCGTACGGACACGCGTACTAACTATGCGTCAAGGCGGCGGGCGACCTGGAAGTGACGCGGCCAGAGGATATATAAGCACTTCCGGTCCGCGGCCGCATGCCGGTTATAGCGTTTGCCTGCTGTAGGTAGGCTGTGTCTCTGGCAATCTCTGTATTTGCTACCTGTACTCTGTGCTTCCTGAAAGCTGGCTTAGCTGAGCACTGTGCTGTACTATCATCCGCAGTCCCGTGGGTGCTAGCTAGCCTCTAGGTGTTAACCTAAACCTGTACCTGATCCATTGTGTATGACCTGGCTTGAAATAGACCACTCTCCTGTCTGATCCCCTAAACCTGTACCTGATTAACTGTGTATGACCTGGCTTGAAATAGACCACTCTCCTGTCTGATCCCCAAAACTTGTACCTGATCAATTGTGTATGACCTGGCTTGAAATTGACTATCCATTCACGTGTGTCCGTCCGGGGCAGAGCCCCATTCAGTTGGTGACGGCCCGGTGCCCGTTACATTATAACCGGCCCCATTACTTATATACTTGGCATGGAGGATTTGCAGCGGCATATTGATCAATTGGCCGAAGCGGTCAAGGGGTTAGTCGAGATGGTCACCCCTTTAGCGCAAGCGTAGATTGCCGCCCAGGCCCAGGCGCAGGCCGAAGCGGCAGCCATGGCCGCAGTGCAAGCACAAGCTGCTGCCGCCCCTCTTGACATGCCCATAGGTATGGAGGACAATGCACCTCCCGTTCCAGCTCCTCCGCCTCCAGGCGAGCCAGTAGTCCCTGCGCCTGTAGAGCACCTTCCGGAGCCTAAGCTGCCCCTCCCAGAAAAGTTCTCTGGAGATCGGGGTTCTTTTAGTAACTTTATGAACTCCTGCCGCATGTATTTCTATGTGAGGCCCAGAGCCTCCGGGTCTGAGACGCAGAGGGTGGCCCTGGTGATCTCACTATTACAGGGAGACCCGCAGGCCTGGGCATTTAGTCTCTCTCAGGGACACCCTGCCTTGTCCTCTGTAGAGGAGTTTTTTCAGGCCATGAGTGTTCTCTACTCTGACCCAGACGTTACTACTACGGCCTCCCATAAACTCCGAGGTCTTAGGCAGGGGAAGAACTCTGCAGAGATTTATGCTTCCGAGTTCAGGAGGTGGTCAGTGGTCTCCCGGTGGAACGATCCGGCTCTGTTAGACCAGTTCATACACGGGTTGACGGAGACAGTTAAGGATCATCTGGTCAATTATCCACTCCCAGTGACACTGGATGATGCCATCACCCTAGCCATCAGGGTTGATCGGCGGCTACGTCAAAGGCGGCTAGAACTGAGTGGGGCCACCAGTGCAACTCCCCTGGTGGTGGAGACAGGGACTCCTCCTGACAGTTCAGAGGAACCAATGCAGATTGGTTCGTCCAAGCTCTCTCCTGCAGAGAAATCACGGAGACGTGCCCAGGGCCTGTGCCTCTATTGTGGAGGAACGGGACATGTGGTCCGAAACTGCCCAGAGAAGAAGTCGGGAAACTCCAATGCCTAGGTGGATCTGAGGAAGTTCATCTGGGCGGGCAGGTAATTCCTCCTAAAGGGCCACGATTCTTACTACCTTTTTGCCTCGACTGGCAGGATAAGGGGATAACGGGACAAGCCTTTGTGGACAGTGGGGCTGCAGGGAATTTCTTAGATGTAGAACTGGCCAGGAAATTAGACATTCCCTCATTGCCTTTGAGTAAGCCCATGCAAGTCACCGCCATTGACGACTCCCCGCTGCAATTACTGACCCCGATAGCGGTAACCCCGGAGCTACATCTTAAAATAGGGGTCCTGCACTCAGAGAAGATTACATTCTTCCTGTTGAGTATGCCGTCTACTCCAATGGTATTGGGATTGCCCTGGCTAAGGCAGCACAATCCCATTGTGGATTGGCAGTCAGGGCAATTAGTGAGTTGGTCTGATTCATGTCATAGAAACTGTCTAGCGGGTCTGCCCGTCCTCAGCACCCAGCTGACGGCACCGCAGGTACCCGAAGCCTATGGACAGTTTGCAGATGTGTTCTCCCCACGGGCGGCAGAGGAGCTGCCTCCACATCGGCCGTATGACTGTCCGATCGATCTTTTGCCAGGAGCAATGCCTCCAAGGGGCCATCTGTACAGTCTGACGGGTCCTGAGAGGGTGGCAATGCGGGAATACATACAGGAGAATTTAGGTAAAGGGTTCCTTCGACCTTCCACCTCTCCTGCGGGGGCGGGGCTCTTCTTTGTTGAGAAGAAGGACGGGGGTCTCCGACCCTGTATAGACTACAGGGGCCTGAACAGAATCACCGTAAAAAAACGCTATCCTTTACCCCTAATTGAGGACCTATTTGGGCAGATCTCGGGGGCTCGGGTGTTCACTAAATTAGACTTGCGGGGAGCCTATAACCTCATCAGAATTCGCCAGGGAGACGAATGGAAGACTGCCTTCAACACCCACGAGGGGCATTACGAGTATCTGGTGATGCCCTTCGGGCTTTGTAATGCCCCTGCAGTCTTCCAGGAGTTTGTAAATGACGTCTTCAGGGATTTTCTGGGGAGATTTGTCATAGTCTATCTGGATGACATTCTGATTTACTCCCCATCCCTCTCTGAGCACCGAAACCACGTCCGGGCCGTGCTGCAGAAATTGAGAGAGCACCAATTGTACGCCAAGCTCGAGAAATGTGCCTTTGAGGTATCCCAAGTACCCTTCCTGGGGTACATCATCTCCAGTTCGGGTCTAACCATGGACCCAGCTAAGGTTTCGGCGGTCCTTAACTGGCCACAACCGACCAACTTGAGGGCTCTACAAAGATTCCTGGGGTTCGCTAACTTTTACAGGAGATTTATCCAAGGATTTTCTCTCAAAGTGGCACCTCTAACAGACTTAACAAAGAAAGGGGCCGATCCTACTCGGTGGTCCACACAGACCCAACTTGCTTTCAGGGCATTGAAAGAGGCCTTCTGCACTGCACCAGTCCTAGTGCACCCAGATGTTACACAGGCCTTCATAGTGGAGGTCGACGCATCCGAGCTGGGTGTTGGTGCGGTTCTCTCTCAATATGCTGGCACTCCCAAGAAATTGCATCCCTGTGCTTTCCTTTCAAGGAAGTTCTCTTCCGCTGAGCGGAACTACGATATCGGGAACAGGGAGTTGTTGGGGGTTAAGTGGGCTCTCGAGGAGTGGAGGCAGTGGCTAGAGGGGGCAGCATATCCGGTCACGGTGTACACAGATCACAAGAATCTGGAGTACATCGAGTCAGCGAAGAGATTAAGCCCAAGACAGGCCCGGTGGGTGTTATTCTTTTCCAGATTTAAATTCACCATCACATACAAACCAGGTTCAAAGAACGTGAAGGCAGATGCCTTGTCGCGTTACTTTAGTCCAGTGAATTCTGAGGGCCAGGTCCCCGAGCCTATAATACCTGCTAACTGCATCTCAGCTGCTGCGACTGTTCCTCTCCTAGAGGAAGATTTCACACGCTTTCTCTCTTCTTTTCAAGGTAATGCTCCTCCTGGGAAGCCGGTCGACTGCATTTATGTGCCGCCTCAGTGGAGATACAAGGTACTGCAACAGTTCCATGACGACAAGGCCGCTGGTCATCCTGGACAAGCAAAGACCCAGGAACTTCTATCCCGTTGGGTTTGGTGGCCGTCCCTGTCTCGAGATGCGAAAGCATTCGTCAGTTCCTGCCCTATTTGTGCCCGAAGCAAAGTGTCCCGCACTGCACCTAGCGGTCATCTTCAGTCGCTACCGATCCCTTTCAAGCCTTGGACAGACATATCTATGGACTTTGTGGTGGAGTTACCTGCCTCAAAAGGATATACGGTCATCTGGGTAGTGGTTGACCGCTTTAGTAAGATGTCCCATTTCATTCCGTTGAATAAACTACCCTCTGCAAAAGAATTGGCTGATCTGTTCATTATTAACATCTTTCGCCTCCACGGGGCGCCCGAGAGAATTGTTTCAGATCGTGGTGTCCAGTTTGTCTCTCAGTTCTGGCGTTCGTTTTGTTCTCGCCTAGGCATCACGCTATCATTCTCCTCGGGGTTCCACCCTGAGACGAATGGCCAGACTGAGAGGGTAAACCAAATCTTGGAACAGTACCTGCGGTGCTATGTGGCAGGGAATCAGGAGGAATGGGCGTCTTACTTGCCCTTCGCAGAATTCGCTGTTAACAACTCCGTGAGTTCCTCTACGGGCTTGTCACCATTTCAGGTGGTTACAGGCTCGAATCCAAAATTTTCTCCCTTGTCGGGCCCACCTTCTAATTCTCCTATGGTAGAGGACTGGGTGGGACGGATGGCGGAGGTGTGGAACAAGGTCCGGGGAAACCTGGAAAAGGCCACTGGGAAACAGAAGTACTTTTCTGACAAGTTTAGGTCCCCAGAACCGGAATTCCGTCCAGGGGATCTGGTTTGGGTATCAACCAAGAACATCCCACTGAAGCAACCAACACCAAAGTTGGGTCCGCGGTTCATTGGACCATTCCCTATAGTAAAACAAATTAACAAAGTGGCCTACAGGGTCAAGCTACCAGGGTCCTTGAAGGTGGGAAATTCCTTTCATGTCTCCTTGCTTAAGTCAGCAAAGGATTTTCGAGCCTCCACCACCCCCCCGCCTCCGGTGGTAGTACAAGGGGAGACCGAGTTTGAAGTGGAAAAAATTTTGGACTCGAGGTGGGTTAGAAACTCGTTACAGTATTTGATCGAGTGGAAGGGATACGGACCTGAAGAACGGCGGTGGGTCCCGGCACGGCAGGTGCATGCCCAGGAACTGGTTCAGGAATTTCATACCAAATTTCCCAATAAGCCGACGTTAGAGTGCCCGGAGGTCACTCCTCAGGGGGGTAGGTAATGTAATGATTCCGCGTGCCCGCGATGGTCCGGGCACTTCCGGATTGCGTTCCGCATCGCCCTCTCCAGCGGCGGTGGGTGTACGCATGCGTTCCAGGGGATGCATGGGTCGCACGCGTACGTCCATGCGTCAGACGCGTACGTCTATGCGTCAGACGCGTACGGACACGCGTACTAACTATGCGTCAAGGCGGCGGGCGACCCGGAAGTGACGCGGCCAGAGGATATATAAGCACTTCCGGTCCGCGGCCGCACGCCGGTTATAGCGTTTGCCTGCTGTAGGTAGGCTGTGTCTCTGGCAATCTCTGTTTTTGCTACCTGTACTCTGTGCTTCCTGAAAGCTGGCTTAGCTGAGCACTGTGCTGTACTATCATCCGCAGTCCCGTGGGTGCTAGCTAGCCTCTAGGTGTTAACCTAAACCTGTACCTGATCCATTGTGTATGACCTGGCTTGAAATAGACCACTCTCCTGTCTGATCCCCTAAACCTGTACCTGATTAACTGTGTATGACCTGGCTTGAAATAGACCACTCTCCTGTCTGATCCCCAAAACTTGTACCTGATCAATTGTGTATGACCTGGCTTGAAATTGACTATCCATTCACGTGTGTCCGTCCGGGGCAGAGCCCCATTCAGTTGGTGACGGCCCGGTGCCCGTTACAGTCTGTTTCCACAGTTAGGAACATATTGAGGAAATGGAAGACCACAGGTTCAGTTCAAGTTAAGGCTTAAAGCAGCAGACCAAGAAAAATCTCGGATAAACAGAAGCAATGAGTGGTGAGAACAGTCAGAGTCAACCCACAGACCAGCACTAAAGACCTGCAACATCATCTTGCTGCAGATGGAGTCACTGTGCATCGTTCAACCATTTGCCACACTTTACACAAGGAGATGATGTATGCAAGAGTGATGCAGAGGAAGCCTTTTCTCCGCCCACAGCAAAAACAGAGCCGCTTGAGGTATGCTAAAGCACATTTGGACAAGCCAGCTTCATTTTGGAACAATGTGCTGTGGACTGATGAAACTAAAATTAGTTATTTGGGCATCACTAGGGGAGTTATACATGGAGGAAATACAACACAGCTTTCCAAGAAAAACACCTGCTACCTACAGTAAAATATGGTGGTGGTTCCATCATGCTGTGGGGCTGTGTGGCCAGTGCAGGGACAGGGAATCTTGTTAAAGTTGAGGGACACATGGATTCCACTCAGTTTCAGCAGATTCTGGAGACCAATGTCCAGGAATCAGTGACAAAGCTGAAGCTGCGCCAGGGCTGGGTCTTTCAACAAGACAACAACCCTAAATACTGCTCAAAATCCACTAAGGCATTCATGCAGAGGAACAAGTACAACAATCTAGAAGAATGGCCATCTCAGTCCCCAGACCTGAATAAAATTGAAAATTTGTGGTGTGAGTTAAAGAGAGCTGTCCATGCTCGGAAGCCATCAAACCTGAATGAACTAGAGATGTTTTGTAAAGAGGAATTGTCCAAAATACCTTCAACCAGAATCCAGACTCTCATTGGAACCTACAAGAAGCGTTTAGAGGATGAAATTCCTGCAAAAGGAGGATCTACTAAATATTGATTTCATTTCTTTTTTGTGGTTCCCAAATGTATGCACCTGCCTAATTTTGTTTAAACAATTATTGCACACTTTCTGTAAATCCAATAAACTTCATTTCACTTCTCAAATATCACTGTGTGTGTCTCCTATATGATATATTTAAGTGACATTTTTTATCATAACAACCAACGATTTATACAGGAAAATCATGACAGTTAACAAGGTTGCCCAAACTTTCGCATCCCACTGCACTTATCTCTCCTTAACTATAAAAAGGGAAAAGTATGAATTTTCAACCCTTCATACACTGCATTCACACAATATCTCACCTCTTTCCCTCTAACTTTGTGGCATGGGCTGATGTGTGCTTCCACTCCATAGCTCCAGTACGAGCGTCCTTCCATTTGCTTGTCTCCATATTGCATTTCTCATTGAGCTTCAGTATAATGATGTCCTTGAAGACATCACAAGCTGAGTAGAGATGATGAATGAGGGAACCCATACTGACATCAATCAACACATCTCCCTTTATGAAACCTGTAGAGTTGTTAAAAAAAATAATCACATTTATCTAATCATAGTCATAGGAATGGATGAATTAAAGAGATGCTTATCCTCAGGTGGCACTGTTACATAGTTACATAGTTACTTTGGTTGAAAAAAGACATACGTCCATCGAGTTCAACCAGTACAAAGTACAACTCCAGCCTGCTCCCTCACATATCCCTGTTGATCCAGAGGAAGGCGAAAAAACCCTTACAAGGTAAAAATTCCTTCCCGACTCCAGATGGCAATCAGATAAAATCCCTGGATCAACATCATTGGCATTACCTAGTAATTGTAGCCATGGATGTCATTCAACGCAAGGAAAGCATCTAAGCCCCCTTTAAATGCAGGTATAGAGTTTGCCATAACGACTTCCTGTGGCAATGCATTCCACATCTTAATCACTCTTACTGTAAAGAACCCTTTCCTAAATAAATGGCTAAAACGTTTTTCCTCCATGCGCAGATCATGTCCTCTAGTCCTTTGAGAAGGCCTAGGGACAAAAAGCTCATCCGCTAAGCTATTATATTGCCCTCTGATGTATTTATACATGTTAATTAGATCTCCTCTAAGGCGTCTTTTCTCTAGACTAAATAAACCCAGTTTATCTAACCTTTCTTGGTAAGTGAGACCTTCCATCCCACGTATCAATTTTGTTGCTCGTCTCTGCACCTGCTCTAAAACTGCAATATCTTTTTTGTAATGTGGTGCCCAGAACTGAATTCCATATTCCAGATGTGGCCTTACTAGAGAGTTAAACAGGGGCAATATTATGCTAGCATCTCGAGTTTTTATTTCCCTTTTAATGCATCCCAAAATTTTGTTAGCTTTAGCTGCAGCGGCTTGGCATTGAGTACGATTATTTAACTTGTTGTCGATGAGTACTCCTAAGTCCTTCTCCAAGTTTGATGTTCCCAACTGTATCCCATTTATTTTGTATGGTGTTAGACCATTGGTACGACCAAAATGCATGACTTTACATTTGTCAACATTGAATTTCATCTGCCATGTATGTGCCCATATAGCCATCCTATCCAGATCCTGTTGCAATATGACACTATCTTCCTTAGAGTTGATGATTCTGCACAATTTTGTATCATCTGCAAAAATAGCAACATTGCTCACTACTGTATCCACTAGGTCATTAATAAATAAATTGAAGAGCACTGGACCCAGTACAGACCCCTGTGGGACCCCACTGCTAACAGTCTCCCATTTTGAGTATGATCCATTGACCACAACTCTTTGTTTTCTGTCCATTAGCCAGTTCCCTATCCAAGCACACAGACTCTTCCCCAGTCCTTGCATCCTCAACTTTTGCACCAGACTTTTGTGGGGAACAGTGTCGAAGGCCTTAGCAAAGTCTAAGTATATCACATCTACAGCATTCCCAATATCCATATTAGCATTCACTACCTCATAAAAGCTGAGCATGTTAGTCAAACAGGACCTGTCTTTAGTAAACCCATGTTGATGCTGAGAAATAAGATTATTTTCTACTATGAAGTCATGTATAGTATCTCTTAGTAACCCCTCAAATAGTTTGCATACAACTGATGTTAAGCTTACAGGTCTATAATTTCCTGGATCTGATTTTTTGTCCTTCTTAAATAATGGGAAAACGTGGGCTGTACGCCAATCCACTGGGACTCTGCCAGTTGCAAGAGAGTCACAAAAGATAAGATAAAGGGGTTTATCTATAACTGAACTTAATTCCCTTAGGACCCGAGGATGCATGCCATCCGGGCCAGGTGCCTTGTCTATTTTTAATTTATTTAGTCTTGCCTTTACTTCTTCCTGCGTTAAGTATTTAATATTACAGTTAGAAGATTGAGACTCTTCCGCCTCTGTAATTTGCAACAGTGCTGTTTCCTTTGTAAAGACAGAAGCAAAGAAAGCATTTAATAACTCTGCCTTACCTTGGTCATCCACCATTGAGTTTCCACCTTCATCCTTTAGGAGTCCTATACAGTCAACCTTTCTTTTTTTAGAGTTGATGTACTTGTAAAACTTTTTTGGGTTAGATTTGATATCCCTAGCGATTTGATTTTCAGCTTCGATCTTTGCCAGCCTAATTTCTTTTTTACAATTTTTATTGCACTCCTTGTAATTGCTGAGTGCAGCCTCGGACCCCTCCTGTTTTAGGACCTTATAGGCATTCTTTTTCCTCTTCATTTTATCTCTAACCTTTCTATTCATCCACTGTAATGGGGTACCCAGAGCTGCTGCTGAACCCATTACAGTTCCTTAAAGGGGCACTATTGCAAAAAAAAAAATGTAAAATTTAAAATATGTGCAAACATAAACAAATAAGAAGTACGTTTTTTCCAGAGTAAAATGAGCCATAAATGAATTTATCCTATGTTGCTGTCACTTACAGTAGGTAGTAGAAATCTGACAGAAGCACTAGTCCATCTCTTCATAAGGGATTCTCAGCAAGGCTTTTATTCTTTATAAAGATATTCCCCAAAAAGGATTTAAACAAAGATGCTGGACAGCTTCCCTGCTCGCTACACAGGTTTTTGGCAGTTGGACAGAGCAACTGCCTTTCACTAAGTGCTATTGAAAATAAATACATTCCTGAGAATCCCCCCGTGAAAAGATGGACTAGTCCAAAACCTGTCGATTCTGTCAGATTTCTACTACCTACTCTAAGTGACAGCAATGTAATAGAAAAGTAATTTATGGCTCTGGAAAAAACGTACTTCTTTTTTGTTTATGTTTGCACATATTTTAAATTTAAATTTTTTTTTTTGCCATAGTGCCCCTTTAACCTTTTAAAACACAGGCATTAGTTACACATATTTCCACATATCTGATAAACCATGGAATTTCTGTGAAACATGCATATTTTAAATAAGCCTCCATGCAATACATCAGATGAACATGCCAGAGACCTGCCAGCAGGCTGCTATTCACCTCCATGTAGGACAGCAGCCACGCTGCATGACCAGCTCCAGACTCCATACAAATCAACAGAAATGCGCAGACATTTCCTGGGCATTCTTATAGCCTCTGCTGAAAGTTCTGTCTAAAGATCTGCAACAGTAACTGTTTAATAATTACTAAGGACACAGGCATTAGTTACAAGTATTTGCAAATACACAATAACTGCCTAGAGACCCAAGATTCCCTATTTTCACAAAGCAGGACATGCATTACAACAGATACTAGATTTTAACAGATGAAGCACAGACCAAAAATAAGAAATTTATATTATTTACTGTATTTATTAAGCACTTCCATACCAGCAGTCTCTGCCCCCTTAAAGCGGAATATAACCCTGAATTTCAACTTTGCTCTAAAACATTATTTACAGCATATTATATGCAACCAGCATTTTTTTTTTACTAGACCAGCATTGGAAGGGTTACACACAGAGCTTTAAAGTTCCGTGGAGAGAAATGCAGACACATCTGAAGTTTAGATAGATACATTTAAAGAGAACCCGAGGTGGGTTTGAAGAATATTATCTGCATACAGAGGCTGGATCTGCCTATACAGCCCAGCCTCTGTTGCTATCCCAAACCCCCCTAAGGTCCCCCTGCACTCTGCAATCCCTCATAAATCACAGCCACGTTGCTGACAAACAGCTTGTCAGAGCTGGCTGTGTTTATCTCTATAGTGTCAGTCTGCTGCTCTCCCCGCCTCCTGCAGAACTCCAGTCCCCGCCTGCATCCCTTCCCTCCCTGCTGATTGGAGGGAAGGGAGGGGGGCAGGTACCGGAGCTCTGCAGGAGGCGGGGGAGCAGCTGAGACTGACACTATACATGTAAACACAGCCTCACAGCACGGCTGTGATTTAGGAGGGATTGCAGAGTGCAGGGGGACCTTAGTGGGGTTTGGGATAGCAACAGAGGCTGGGCTGTATAGGCAGACCCAGCCTCTGTATGCAGATAACATTCTTTAAACACACCTCGGGTTCTCTTTAAGTACACACAATGTAACAAGTGTGGAATGTGACACACACTCTGGCTGTGCAGGAGCTCCCGGACACAGAGAGAGAGTGAGTCACATTCCTCACTTGTTACATTGTGTTTACTTAAATGTATCTATCTAAACTTTGGCTGTGCAGCATTTCTCTCCATGGAACTTTAAAGCTCTGTGTGTAACCCTTCCAATGCTGGTCTAGTAAAAAAAAAATGCTGGTTGCATATAATATGCTGTAAATAATGTTTTAGAGCAAAGTTGAAATGCAGGGTTATATTCCGCTTTAAGGACCAGAGACCGCTGGTACGGTAAAACACCGCTTCTCAACGAATCGGCGCACATACCAACCGCTCTCACTGGTCACGACGCTGTCTCATCGCCGCAGGCTTCTCTCTCTGCTGTCTCTATAATGGCAGAGGGCTGTCAGTTGGTCAGGAGCTGCTTTCATTGGCTCCTGATGCTGTCTATCAATGGGAGCCAATGCAGTGGTGATTGTAATCAGCTAATTACGATTACGCAAAATTTCATGAAAATTTTCGCATTTACGTAATTACGATTTGTAAGTTCAATTGATTTCGTATAGTGATTAGTAATTTCGCCTAAAATTTTGCGTAATTTTTGCGTAATTTTGTGCCAAATTGGGCAGTGAATAGCAAAGCCCCCATACATGGTAGTGACACCAAAATTGCTACATATGTTCAGGAGGATAGTGGGTACAAGTCAAAAAAGGAATTTTCCAAAAAGACCTTGTAGTTTTGAGAAAATCAATTTTAACAAAGCAAAGAAAAAGTGTTTTTTTTAAACAAAAAAATACAGTTTAAAAACCATTTTTCTTTGCATATTTAAAATCGATTTTCTCAAAAACAACAATGTCTTTTTCAAAAATATTACATTTTTTTGTCTTGCACCCGATATTCACCTTAACATTTGTAGCAATTTTGGTAGCAATAGCATGTATGGGGACTTTGCTATTAACAGCTAAAGTCGGCACAACATTTCGCGAAATTACGCAAAAATTACGTGAAACAATTCACAAAATTATGGAATATTACTATTACATACAAAATTAATTACGATTTTTCCCTGAAATTTTACTTGACAATTAAGATGCGTAAATGCGAATTTCGATGCTAAATTTCGAATATACAAAACTCTGGCCTACCACTGAGCCAATGTGATTGGCTCTCCATGATCACGCGGTCAGGAGCCAACGAAAGTGGCTCCTAACCTGCTTACAGAGCTCTGTCATCTTCAAGATGGCAGAGCAAGCAAATTGTGGCAGGTTCAGATCTGCGGTAATGGCGGGGACGCTTCATTCATCAGGACATTGAATCTATGTGCGGTCACGGCGGTAGCACCACCTGCTGGATGTACATTTGTACTGCGTATATACATACCTGAGCTGAATATATAGTGAAAATTATTCATAGGAAATTTCAAGGTATCATCTGCAAACTCCATGTCTGGCTTGTCATTGTAATATGTCTCAGTAAAAGCTCGGCAGTTAAATGCATGCTTGTGGTAGATCTTCAGTGGTGGGCAATCCATCTTGTGAGATCTTCTCGGCTCTATAATCTCTGCTCTGGTTGTTTGATATCAGTGTTCTCTTTATAGTCATACAAAGCCAGGTGGCTGCATCTGATGCATATTTTACTATATCTATTTGTTATAGTCACATCATATGTCAACCATGAGGTCTCAGCTGACTGAGCTGTGATTGATCATCTCCCTCTTGCTTCAAAATAATTTACAGTGTATTAACTGCTCTTCCAAATGATAGCTTATACCAGTGCTGTCCAACTTCATGGGCATGGAGGGCCATTTTTTTTTCAGACCCCATGGTGGAGGGCCGAAGGTTCTTGATAGAGCCCCCCCCCCCCCCCCCGGAAAAAATGCAATTAAAGGATAATTAGATTGGCAGCACTTTTCACAAAATGCAATTTAAAATAATGGTGAAGTTACGCGCGCCAGAAAACATGAGGGGTCGATTGAGCCGAAAAATGGGTCTGGCCATGGACCAGAATGCAGGTGTGGCCACGGGTGGAGACAAATTTACATGAACTTAGCAATGTGGGACATTAGATTAGGACAGTGGTGGTGAACCTTTTGGAGGCCGAGTGTCCAAACTGCAACCCAAAAGTCACTTATCGCAAAGTGGCAACAGCAATTTAAACTACATACAAACGTTTTAACTCATACATGAACATTATGGAAAATCCAAGTTGAAAATAAACTGTGAAGATAAACAATTTCATCCATCCTACTCCTGAAAAATGTGGGGTTTTTTTTAGAACCTCCCAGTTTTATTTTCCGTTTTAAAAAGCTAAAAAAGTAGGTTTAATGCTATTGTCTCATGATGACGATTCAGCTTTTCCATAGTCTCACAGTTCGCAATCATGTGACCCCCAACAAGACAAATTCAGCAATCATGAGGCCCCCAACAAATCATGAGGCCCCCAACAAGACAAATTCAGCAATCATGATGCCCCCAACAAGACAAATTTAGCAATCATGAGGCCCCCAACAAGACACATTCAGCAATCTAGAGGCCCCCAACAAGACAAATTCAGCAATCGTGATGCCCCCAACAAATCATGAGGCCCCCAACAAGACAAATTCAGCAATCATGAGGCCCCCAACACGACAAATTCAGCAGTCATGAGGCACATAAATAGACAGCATTTCACATAAATAAGCAGAATGCCCCTTTAATATGGTAGACACCTCTCACCTGGCTTCTAAATTCTCCTCTACTGGCTGCTGTGCCTGGCAATTGTGTTTTGGGCTGGATTGGGGATGATGTGTGGGCTGAAATGCCAGGTGACAGGTGTCCCCCCAGTTGAGGTAGTGACAGGTGCCCCCCACTTAGATAGTGACAGGTGCCCCCCACTTAGATAGTGACAGGTGCCCCCCACTTAGATAGTGACAGGTGCCCCCCCAGCTAGATAGTGACAGGTGCCCCCCACTTAGATAGTGACAGGTGCCCCCCCCAGCTAGATAGTGACAGGTGCCCCCCACTTAGATAGTGACAGGTGCCCCCCACTTAGATAGTGACAGGTGCCCCCCACTTAGATAGTGACAGGTGCCCCCCCCCCAGCTAGATAGTGACAGGTGCCCCCCACTTAGATAGTGACAGGTGCCCCCCACTTAGATAGTGACAGGTGCCCCCCCCCAGCTAGATAGTGACAGGTGCCCCCCACTTAGATAGTGACAGGTGCCCCCCACTTAGATAGTGACAGGTGCCCCCCACTTAGATAGTGACAGGTGCCCCCCCCAGCTAGATAGTGACAGGTGCCTCCCCCAGTTAGATAGTGTCAGGAGCCCCCCCAGCTAGTGACAGGTGCCCCCACCAGTAACGAGCCCGTTACCTCGGTGTCCCCGCTGGCCTCTCCGGTGTCCCCGCTGGCCTCTCCGGTGTCCCCGCTGGCCTCTCCGGTGTCCCCGCTGACGATGCCGCTGCTGCCTCACAGATCAGACCTCACAGATCGCGGCAAGCAGAGCGCGCGCATGACACCCGCGCGGCAGAACGTCACATGCGGAAGTGACTAATGATTCACTTCCGCATGTGACGTACTCCGTGCAGGTACCATGCGCCCTCTGTTTACCTCAGTCGCCGCGATCTGTGAGGTCTGATCTGTGAGGCAGCGGCAGCGGGGGGACATAGGAGAGGCCAGCGGGGACACAGGAGGCCACAATACGAGGGAGCAGGCATGGCGCCGATAGCGCAAGCCATGCCTGCATCCCAGGGACACGAGCGGGCCGCAGCAGGTGGCCTCGCGGGCCGGATGCGGCCCGCGGGCCGCCAGTTGGACAGCACTGGCTTATACAAATGAGGGACAAGAGGTTAAAGCTTCCCAGTAGGTGGAGGAATCCACATGCTAACTAAGTGCAAAAAACTAACTATGGGGATTGCTAAGGAGCTAATAACTGGCACTGGTCTAAGTGACTATGGGTCTTCACCAGACCTTCTCCACGCTGGATGTTGGGTCACCAGCTGTATAAGGTGATGGATTACCTTGCTGCCAAATAGTCTCCAGGTCACGACTTTCGGTATTGTCCTACAGTGGCTGACAGAACACTAAAGTATTCAGGGGAGAGGGGTGAGGTGCAGGAGGGAGTCAAGAAAACAGGCGAAAATTAAGGAAAAACTGCAATCAGACTATTTCGGTATCCATGTAAATGGTCAGGGTAAGCAGAAATTAGGCAAAGTCTATAACAGAGGTCAGCAACAAGGACTAGAAACTGGACTAGATCAGCAAAAGTGGTAAATTATGGGCAAACAGCTGAAGAGGTTAATAATTGTTTAAAATACATTAAGTTTCACTAAGCTGCTCAGAAGTAATAGCATCTGGTGCTCTCAAACAGTGTTTTTTATATGCAAAAGATATTTTGGCACCCTTGTGGACGTGTACAGGCAACATTCTCATCATGATGCTAGGCAATACCTTTATGCCCGCAAAGATGATGACAGAATGTTCCATGGTCACACCTGTGTCAACCGGTATGTGGCTCTGGCCGAGACAGACCACTCAGAGGAGTGAGTGGGGGGGGGGGGGGCTGTCCCTGGAATCAGCACCGGGGGGGCGCAGTGACAGATTTTACTTTCCCTGATGCGCCCCCATCGAAGAGTCTATGAAAGACGGTGGAAGGATCCAATCTTCTCCCCGCTTCTTCCTGCTCTCTGCCCCGGAGTTTTGTTTTATTTTATCTCCCTGCTGTAATCAGCGCTTGCCATGTTTGCATCAGCAAAGTAGATCATGTGTATTTCTGTATATCTCCCAACTTTGTAATGCCTGGTACACATGATGCAATTTCCTGCCAGGTGGATGGGTAAAATTGATAATTTCCAGCATGTCCGATCTGCTACTGATGGAGAACAGGATCGATTTTGTGCAGTGTTGATCTGAAAAGCGAGCCTGTTCTTAATCAGGTGCAGATCGGACATGCAGGAAATTATTCTAAAACTCAAACATCTCTGTTAAAGCATGATTGACTCCCTTTTGGTTC